>NC_046154.1:131552965-131650465 GCF_011064425.1 Rattus rattus | reverse complement strand
TTTTTTTTTGCATTCTTTCACACAGATTGGAAAGAGAAGAAGTGGGAAGGGGAGGAGGAGGGGGAGAAAATAAGCTTTGTTTGGAATCACAGAATTTAAACCTTGGTGTTTTCTTGCAATTTGGCGTAAAAGTCTGAAAATACCAGGGACCTCCTTGCAGCAATTTTTTTCCTGCGTACATCGCTAAGATATGCAGGAAAGTGCAGGGCTCAGGTTCGGCTTTCTTCTGAAAGTCCGCATCAGTTAAAGCATATTGAAAGGCTGCTGAAGAGGAGAGTTAAGATGGCGGGCAGTGAGCTGACTTCCACAGGGCAGCCCCTGCTGCTCAGACTCTGGAAGCGAAGGGTTAAGGTGAGCGCAGTCCCCACCAGGCTCTGTGGACAGTTGTTTACATTTCCCAGCCTCCACCTCTGTCTCACTGCTCCATTATCAGCGACCTCCTCCACAGTGGAAAGTTTGAGTCTGAGGAGCTGGGACAGGCTGTGAGCGCCCAGAGCAGCTGGGAGATGGAGCACCGGAAGGGTGAGGGTGAGCTTGCTCTGGCACAGGCACCTGCACATTCTACGCCAGCTCTGTGGTAACTTGGGAGCTGAGTGAGTCAAAGGTCAAGGTGGAGAAGGGACCTGAGTACTCATGAATACATTTAATAGAGAGAGAGAGAGAGAGAGAGAGAGAGAGAGAGAGAGAGAGAGAGAGTGTTAGTGTTAGTTATATGGTATGTGGTGACTGGTGTTTGTATGTGGTGTGTGTATGTGGTGTTTGTGTGTATATGGTGTGTGTGTGTGTGTGTGTTATGTGTGTATGTAGTGTTTGTGTGTGCTGTGTGTGTGTATGATGTATATGTGGTGTGTATGTGTGTGTGTGTGTGTGTGTGTGTGTGTGTGGTGTGGTATGTGGTATGTGATGACTGGTGTTTCTATGTGGTATGTGTGTGTGGACATGTGCTGTGTGTGCGTGTGTGTGTGTGTGCTTGTGTGTGTATATGTGTTTTGTGGCATGTTGTAACTGATGTTTGTATGTGGTGTGTATGTAGATATGTGCTGTGTGTGTGTGTGTGCTTGTGTGTGTATGTGTATATGTGTTTTGTGGCATGTTGTAACTGGTGTTTGTATGTGGTGTGTATGTAGATATGTGCTGTGTGTGCTTGTGTGTCAGTGTGCGCGTGTGTGTGAGTATGTGTGTGTGTGTGTGTGTGTGTGTGTGTGTGTGTGTGTGTATGTGGTGTGTGTGGTATGCTACTTGGGTCACATTCTTCCCTTTCCCAAGATAGATGAAGGCTAGAGAGAATTTCGGAGTACTTGTTTAAAATGGCATGTTTTTCTTAGAACAAGAAACTAATCAAAGCCAGCAGTGACTTAATGTCATAAAACTGCCATGGTGACACATTTCCAAATCCAGTCTCCAGGGCATTCCCACAGTGGAAAACAGAAAATCTTCAACTCCAGTCACATTGTCAGGGCACGGTTGGTTCTTTTAAACCCGGAGAACCGCACCTGAGATAGGTTGGTGCTGAGGCCTCTTTTTTTTTCTTATTCAAAAAATAAATAAAAATAATAAAAACTTTTATGGATAGTGCTCTCATGGTTACTAATACAAATAAACAGAGTACACGGCTGGAAGACTTTCTGAAAGAACAAAAACAGGAGCATGAGGACACTGTCTGTACTTTCGAATAGTTCCACTGAGGTACAGACGTTGTTGTTGAGTTGTCCCTTGACACCCATAGGAGATTAGCCCCAGGATGCCCAGTGAGGCCTTCTTAGCCCTAGGAGCTCAAGTCCCTCATGCAAAACGCTATAGACTATCACACAGACTGTACACATCCCCTTGAAATTTCAAATCCCCTCTGGAAAGCCTATTGTACCTGATACAAAGTCGATACAAAATTGCATAGGGCAGTGGTTCTCAACCTTCCCAATGCTGTGACCCTTTAATACAGTTCCTCATGTTGTGGTGACCCCCAACCATGAAATAATATTTGCTGCTACTTCAGAACTGTAATTTTGCTACTGTTATGAATCGTAAGCAGTGTGTATGTCTCTGAATAGCTTCGAGTCCGCAGGTGTGGAACCTACAGAGGCTGGCTGTCTTTGTGGTTATGCATACATCCTTGTGCTACTCACCATAGCCGGGTCCATGTGAGGATGGACTCGATTCCCTCCTGTGCAGAAGGGGAAGGTGGGGAGTACCCAGCTCAGCATCTTAGCCCTCCTGCAGGACCCCACTTCCTTAGCTTTGGCTACCTAGTGGGGTAAATATTAGTGACCTTAATTGTTTTTGTGTCTGTTTCAAAGGTGCCATAGGTTTTCCAATTGACAGAGTCCTGGGACTCAAGCAGAAACATCACTGAGAGGAACACACATGAAAAATAGTGAGTCTACTTCAAGTCTATAACAACAGGGATCCAGTCATACCATACACAAATGTTTGAAATGAAGATATCACATTAGTGCAAGGGTGGACAAAGCAAGCATCCACTCACTAGTGAGTGGGCAGACAAATTAATATGATTACATAAATTGGATGGTATTCATCCTTTAAAAGGGCCAACATTCTGATACATGTTACAGCCCAGATGAGCCTCAAAGTCATGCTTAAACAAAGACTCCATATACAAAAGGCCATGCTTTGAATATGATACTGTTAATATTGATTTCCAGAATAGAGAAATCTATAGAGACAGAACAGATTAGCTGTTACCAAGGGTGAAAAGGGGGTTGGGACTACGGATCAATTGTTTAACAGGAACAAACCCTTGTAAGGGTGATAGAATGTTTTAGAACTTCATCATAGGTGGCTGCACGATAAAATGAAGGAATGAGATGATACTCAATTGTGCTCTGGAAATAAGTTAATTCTACAATAGGTGGATTTTGACACAGCGCAAAGGGAAGGGGAAATGGCCAGGGGATGTAATACAGAACCGAAGATGAAGGAGGGAAGTTTCTTCATCTCTCCCAAGCCTTGCTCTGTCTCTCCCCAGTGATCTATTTGTGTTCTCTGCGGATACAGTGCCCTGCCTGGAAGTTGGGAAGCCTCCACAACACCCATTCCTTTGTCTAAGGCTTGGCTTCTGTAGCTCCTCCTCATGCCTGTTGCCAGGAAACCGTGGCCATAAACTCCACTTAATCCTCTATTATTTACTGAGCACCTGCTCTGTCTGGCAGTATTCTGGGAGCCAGGCCACAGAGCAGAGAACAGACCTCAATCCTTGCTTTCTATAAGCTCAGATCCTAGTGAGCAGACACAGACAGAATGAAATATAAATAAAGGGAAATATGAAGTGAGGGTTAAGTGCAGGAAATGACGGGCTGGCGTGGTAATAGCTCGCCCGGTTACCTTGAAAGTGTCCACAGTGGGTGGGTGGTCCGATTCCCGTCCCTGTGCCTATGATTCAGTCACATATTTTTTTAAAAAGTCCACTTCGATTGCTGAGTCACACACGATCAAATTTTAAGGTGTAAATTTGAAGCACCTTACCATGATTCATATGGCCGAGTGACACATGCTAGGCAAAATGTGAAAGCCATCCTTAGCACATCCTGTCACTTGAGTGATGCGCACTCCTGTCATAGCAATTACCTATAATTTCTCAGGTTTGCTCCCTCTTCAAGAAGGACCTCTGGTCCTTCAGAATATAGACCCTGCCTCTTGTCTGTAGCTTCCTGGTGGACGGTCTAGGGTTCACTTTGCTCCATTGTTTCCTCTTCTGGTCGACTTCAGGCAACATCAGCATGTTCTTTTTTCTGTGAGGCTCTAAGTGGTCCCTCAAATGCTGCATTCAGAAGTAGCCTCATCTGAAAGTTCACCCTGCAAGCGAGGACATGTGTACCATAGAGCTTCCAGCAGACCAACCCGGGATGAAACATTGTTACAAAGCCTTGGTATCTTCCCCTGTAAGATGAGAACCACGGGGCTTTCAGGATGTCAAGATGGAAGCCGATACCTTGTCTTAATTCTGTCCAACAGCCTAGACTCCTAAAGTTCAGAGAATTTGTGTTCACTTCCTCCTTAGACATAGATGACCCTCACCAGTGTCCTCAAATGGAGCACCTCCCTTATCCCCATATGTTCTGTTTGGAAGTGTTCTACCACATAGGGGTGGATTTCCATGAGTAACACTGGTTTTTAACAATGTGATTTCTTTAAGCTGACAGTTTAAACATTTACTGTGTGTTGCCCCCCCCACCCCTTATAAGTAAATTGCGCTAACTCTATTACTTCCAGTAACTCGGCAGCCTTTTGACTTGATTTTGTTCCAGTTCACACACGAAGGCAGTCAGGATCAATCATCTTAAATAATTTGTCTTCAGCCACACATACAGTAAGCCAGTAAACGGTGAGTCTAAAGTTCGAGCCACAGTCCTAACACTTATGTGTTATCAGCCCATTTCCTTGGGGAGCCATAGACGAAGGCATCACCGTTGTCCCCTGCTTCACTGGCTTGGTGAGACATTTCAGCCTGGACATCTCTGCGTTCTTCAGGCATACTTGGGCCTGCCTTTCTGGAAGCTTCTTCTTGACTGAGCTTCTATACATTAATTAGTATAAAAACTGTAGCATTCCCGGAATAACTCACATATAGCCTACTTTTGCTGTCTTATCACAAAGAAATTCAGCGGTAGTTGACTGAGTAGCTGAAGCTTGCGTTCGGCATCAACCCAAAACACAGACAAATGCAAGAAAAACAGAAACAGGCAAAACGCACGCTGTCAGCTCAGCGTCTAGTCACTGCATGAGGCAATGCCCGTGACAGACAGGGACGACTGTAGACAAGAGCACAGCCGTTCAAGGGAAGGCAAGATCACAAAGTCTGGTGTGCCAGGGGGGAACGAGAATTGTGTTGCCGAATTTATAAACTAAAAACCCCAATCAGGCCTTCCTCTTCCATTGAGCCACCTGTTTCTGTGTGTCTGTCTGCACGTGCCGAGTCCCTGGATGGCACACTTCAGTCTGCACCTGCTGTTTTGGCAGCTGCTCAGCAATGCCTGGCACCTGGGACCACGTGTAACTTTGTTGCCATGTGCAGAGAGTTACCAGGAAGCATCTGCGCGGTGACAGAGTATTTACAGCTGGAGATTGCTGCTAGGGTCTGGTGCCTCCAGCAGTCTTGTATGCAACCCAGAGCTCAGAAGAGGTACATCATGGATGGAGTAACAAGAGCCCTTATGAATTTAACAAGGAACCATGAGCCTCAGACCATTAAGCAGCCACACTGAGAAGTTCATCTAAAATGTTAGATTCTCGGAAGCTTTGCCTAGCCCCATTTTAGAAGGTAATTCTGTAGAAGGCATTCATGGGCATTTTGCAAAAGTCATTCACATTGATCAAAGAAGAGACACATCCCTAGCTACTAGCATTAAACAGAATTGAAACACACACACACACACACACACACACACACACACACACACACACGCACACACAGGAAGTAACAAGACAGAGGAACACAGCTAAGGTCAAGAGGAGCCTTTAACCTCTGTCAACTCATTCCTTTGTCATTAGTTGTCCAGTCTGGGCCAAGCACTGTACTTACTGGAAATAGAAAAACAGAAGTGCTTATGTTTAATAAGAGTAAAAGGCCTGCATGTAAGCAATTGTGATTTAATTGTGGTCATACAGGGGGAACTGTGGGATCACAGAGGGAATTTGGGTTAGCAGGAAGGCCCAGGTAGATAGCATAGGAATGACTGCTTTTGAGCTGGGCCTTGAAGGGCACATAGGATTTTGTCAGGCTGAAAGGTTATTGTGAGGTTCCAGACAGGGGAATCCCAAGTGCAGAGAAAAACCGAGGAGAGGGATTAAAAATTTGCAAAATGGCAAGCGATTAACATAGTTCAGTACTTAAATTTGGAAACACCACAGTAAGAAACACCAAAACCCCTCTACAAAATATGTAAGCACATTCTAATGAAAAGCTATCCATCCTCAGCGTGTCTAGCATCAATCAAATCAATAAGAATAGAGGCAGTCTACGGCTAAAATCGATAAAATAAGCCTCATTCAAATAGCATAGCATGCGAGTCCAGTCACTTCCGACTAAGTGTCCTATAAATCCTGGTGGGATACGTCTGGCCTTTGGCATTCTGCTCACAGTCCATGTCATGTGTGAATAAGTGCTAAGCTGCACTGAGTAACATTTAATCAAGGGTTCAAGTACGCAGGCACATCATTAAGTGGGGCTCATCATGGCATGAAGCCAACAATGCATTTTAGCATTGGTAATGTCTGAGGCATGGGTGGAGCACACTGAGACTGCACCATGGGTAGACTAGAGTGGTCCTCCTGGAGCCGAGCCCACGAAAGCATTGGCACATACCCTCAGTGCTTGTAGCTGTGTGACAACTGAAAGCTAGCAGATAGCCCAGGGAAGATGTATTGAGCTTGCTGTTTGTCTGTAGTTTTGAGGAGATCAACGAGGAAACGTTGAAAATACAGATTTGTGTGTTAGATCAAATGTTCTGTAGTAACGGAACCATACGTGATAAATAAAAATCAGCAGAGAGCCAGGAAAAACTGAGTCTTAAATAGAAGGAAGTACCAAGCCACCATGTAGGGAGAGGCGTAAGGTTCCGTGAACTTCCTCAAGTCTTTCCTTAGAATGGGGCCATACTCAAACTGTGTAGACTATATGAAGAAATCATATAGGGGAATTGGGAGGCAAAATAATTTTAAAAGTCAGAGAACGGTCCAAAAGTATCAAGGGATTTGAAGATGATACAAATACTATGACTTTTGCTCTCACAAATAATTCAGTTGCAAGCTAATCTATTTTAAAGCTTAATTTACAAAAACAATTTAATAAAGTGCAGTTGGGGAATCAAACCCAGATGCATGTGCACGCCAGGCCACTGAGTTATATGCCCATCCTAGATCTGCAAGTTTTTCAGAAACAGGCTGACACTTTGATCTGGGTTTATGAACTGACTTTGCAAATCGACGTTGAAATACAATTACGAACCATCCTGGCCCTTTAAAAAAAAGTAACGTCGGAGGATGGAAAGTGTCAAAGCAGCTGACTTAGAACTGGCAGCTGACTTGTCCAGTTAATTAAACAGGCTGAGAGCTGTCATAAACATCTGTATCTATTTATGTTTTAGCTGGGGCTTTTTGCTTTGTTCGAGGGTAGATTTATCCATTTGCCTTTTTAGTAAGGAATGTCACAACCGGGACAAAAATTATTTTTGTATCTCTCTGTTTCACTTGAGAGACAGAAAAGAAAGGCTTTACGAAAGACTTTAACTTATAATAGTCTGAATTCTTTATGTAACTGCCAAGCTTAGTGGGTAAAAGGACCAGACAGTGACGGCGACGTCCCCTACCCACCCAGTTCTAGTATATGAATCTGGAACTCTCTTAGGGGAGTAGTCCTAAACTTCTTTTTTTCTTTTTTTAATTATTTTTATTGGATACTTTATGTACTTACATTTCAAATGTTATCCCCTTCTCCCCCTCTCCATTCCCCATCTCCACTCCCCCTGCTTCTATGAAGATGCTCCCACTCCCTCCCACCCACTCCTGCCTCCCCACCCTGGCATTCCCCTACACTGGGAAAAAGAGCCTTCACAGGACCAAGGGCTTCTCCTGTTGATGCCAGACAATGCCATCCTCTGCTACATATGCGGCTGGAACCATGGGTCCCTCCATGTGTACTAGTTGGTTGGTGATTTAGTCCTTGGGAGCTCTGAGGCGGGGGAGGGGGCATCTGGTTGATAGGTATTGTTGTTCTCCCCATGGGGTTGCAAACTCCTTCAGCTCCTTCAGTCCTTTCTCTAACTCCTCTATTGCTGTCTCTGTGCTCACAGTTAGCATCCTCATCTGTATCAGTCGGGTTCTGGCAGAGCCTCTCTATAAGGTGTTGGGGGTGGTAGGGGAGAGGTGGCTCAGCAGTTAAGAGCACTGGCTGCTTTTCCAAAGGACCCCTGCCAGGTTCCCAGCACACACATGGTGGCTCAACTGTCTGTAATTCTAGTTCAAGAAGACCAGCACCCTCTTCTGGTCTCCTCAGGCTCTAGGTTACTTATGCAGTACACTTACAAACACGCGGGTAAAACATCCTACACACATGAAATAAAAATAAATGAATTTAAAGAAAATCTTTAAGAAAGGATATTGATGGAGTTGCATAGAGTCTCCATCATATTTCTTGCTAGAAGAGTAAATTCACAAACAATATATATACTGATACAATCTCATATTTTAATTGGTTTCATACACGGATATAATGTATTATGATCACATCCATCCCCCTGCCCTTTCTAAGCCCCGCCCACTTCTCACTACCTTCTTCCAAATTAGTCCTCATCCCACTTCCGAATCCGTTTTGCTTACAGTTCAAATAGGGTTACCTAGTAAATAGGAATCCGCACCTTCTGTGTTTGTGACAGAAGGCAAAGGGCTCAATGCACAGGTCTTATGTAGGTGGTCACAGTCGCTGTGTATTCCTGACTGCGATGGCCATGTCATGTCTACTAAATGGAACATGTCCCCATCCAATAGTCTGATAATCTTTCATTTCCCTCTTCTGTGCCGTTCCCTGAGCCTTGGAGAAGGTGATAGAGAGGACACAGCAATCTCTCCTTTTCAGCACTTCGATCAATTGTGGGTCTCTTCAATACCCATAGCCCACCGCAAAAGGATGAGTCTCTGACAGAGGCTGAGTTCAACGTTAGTCTGTGAGTTAACCACAAACATTTAGAAGGTCATTTGACTACATGTCCATTGAGCAGAACATCCATGGGCTTGTGACTAGGTTTCCAGTACAAGTGCTGGGCATAATATTGTTTCCTATGAAGTGGGCTTCAGATGCATTAAGGCAATGGCTGGTTACCGCTGAAACAGTTGTGCCACTATTGCACTTTATTCGGGTAGGTGTTTTAACACCAAGAGGTCATACCTGGTAAGCTGATCACTTTTCTCCTCCAACAGCCTGTGGCATAGCACCTACCGCTGTTATGAATGCAAGCTAGACACCAGGAAGATTCCAGCTTGATTTCTCTGTGTCCTGTATCCAAAGTGTGCACTGTACCCAGCAGTGGGGTCTTTACCATGTGTTTCTGGTAGGCACCCAAGAGCGACGGTAGTAGCCTGTAGTGTATTGACAGCTTTGGCACTTACCATGGCCACAACCCATAAGGAAGTATCATAAGCCTAGCGATGGCATTTTTGCTTTAAACAATCTTATTATTATGAGAATATCTTCACCCAAAAATATTAACAAAGAGCATAATCGAAAAAAATATTGTCCTGAAATTTGTAAGTACTTTATGAAAACATATTTTATAGCACTTCTGCTCTCCTTGTTTTTCTGTCAGTCCTGCAGCCCAATCCGGCACCCACCAGCTTGGGGATGTGGCGCATGCCTGATTTTGAAGCAAATGCTGTAGCATTCTGGAAACGTACTCATTAGGTGTGTATTCAGCTTTGACATAAGCAGACTCATGACCCCAGATTTGCCATTACAACTAGATCCACTAAAAAAAAATGTTATTGGAATTTTGAAGCTTTTTGTGTTTTTTGTAGAACTGACAGGAACAAACAAAGCAAAACTTATATCGCCACTATCCAGTGTTCTGTTTGCATGTATTTGCATCTTGCAGAAACAGAAGGTGAAATCCTGAGCTGTCATTCATTTATTCACTGGATCATTCCAGTAGTCAACAAACTTTCATTCAGTGTCTCTAGGCCCTGAGGCATTATGTAGACACACAGTGTTGTCAAGATGAATAAAAGTCACAGAGGTACGCTTGACTGATTCAAGACTCCTGAATCAGTTAATGGCAGAGCTGGGACGGAAGCCCAGACATTGTGACTCTAAAGTCCGTGCTGACCTGGAAGTCACACTGCCCACTCCATCTTCCCCTCCACTGTGGACGGTCCTCCACACAAGCCCTTGCCTCCCCTGTGTAGGAGCTGAGCTTCCCATTTGATTGGACTGAGTTCCATGGAACTTCAGATGGGTTCTGATTACGTGTATCTTTCTTGAACATCTGTTAGGCATGTGTTTAGGGGTGACTGAGCTCCAGAACAGTGTCAAAGAACTCTAAAGATCCCTATAGAACTCTTAGAGACAAATAAAACAAAAGGCCTGTAGAGAGCCCTGAGGTTCAGGAGCAGTAGGTGTGCGTAGATAGGCAATGGCTTACAAGCCCTCAGCTGACTCCCCCCAACCCCCCACCCCCACCCAAGGGGTACTCAGGGCACCCTTCTGAGATCTGTAGTCCCCGCTGCCAAGAGGAGATCTATGAAGTGCCCTTTCCTCCAATTCCATCTGTTCCATAAATACTTTAGTTTCTGCCTGCTTCCTCACCTATATTTTTGTTGCATTTATGTTTTTAAAGGTTGTTTATTTATTTTTACTTACTCACTTTACCTCACGCTCGCTGCCCCCATCCCAGTCACCTCCCCCCACATCCTTCCCCCCATCCCCCACCCCTTCTCCTCTGAATCAGTGGGGGGTACCCAGGTATCCTCCAACCTAGGCACTCCAAGTCTTTGAGGCTAGGTGCATCCTCTCCCACTGAGACCAGACAAGGCAGCCCAGCTAGAAGACCACATCCCACGTACACGCATACGCTCATCTTTGCACTTGCTTTTTGATTGCCTTTGTTTAGTACCTCACCATTCCATTTAGAGTCATAATCTCAGGAAGCCTCAGATTCTTATGTTCATACGCCCAGGGATTATTCCTACCCTGCACTCACTAGTCTGTGACTATGTCAATGGATGTCATGATGGCATGGCTATTATAATTTTGAATATCACTTATACATGTATGTGCAATATATATACATATATATTACACATATATGTATAGCATATGTTGTAATGTAGCCATTTTTTGCAGCGATCAATAGATACACCTGTTTCATAAACCTGTCATTACTAGGATTTAGGAGCCAGAAGCCATTTGTAAGTAGATTTAAGTATTTGTAATATGTCTGATACCATGACAGATGAATGAACCATCGTGGACTTTTTACGACAGCTTCAGAATTAGAAAGACAGGAGAAAAACTATTTTAACCCTTCACTGAACTCCAGTATACTTTATTCAGCGGTCTGCATAAGCTATAGGCTATTTTTTTCTGAAAGTAGAAAATAGTTGGTCTCACACGGAAATCCACTAATGAGATGGTATTGGAATCACCCTGAAAGGTACCGTACAGAAGAAAACCTTTTTTAAAAAAAAAAACCGTATTGCTCAACAGCATTCAAGATGGCTACTTGAATAAGATAAATGCTTATCACCAAGCTCCTAGCATGTGAAAAGCTGTACAGTTCACTTGGCTCCATCGTTGGCAGTGCAAAGCTCTCTGTGAGGAATCCCTTTGATAGCCATTGCCTGTGAACTCCGTGCTTGTCCGAGTCACTACCTATTCAGTCTTAAGGGGCAGAAATAAATTAGTAAGCTCTTCGCGATGCAGAGAATGCTGACTTAGTGATCCGATCCTGTTATGTTCCCAGATTTTACCTCAATGGACACTGAATATGTGTGTCTTCAAAGAGCACTAACTCAGGCAAAACCTGCCATCTCTGGTTTCAAAAATGCCTTGCACAAATTAAGATTGAATCCTAGGGGTTGGGGATTTAGCTCAGTGGTAGAGCGCTTGCCTAGCAAGCACAAGGCCCTGGGTTCGGTCACCAGCTCCGAAAAAAAGAAAAGAAAAAAAAAAGATTGAATCCTAATATTTCTTGAATGTTTCTTGAATAGATAAGAATTCAGTGGATGGAATTCACAGTGCAGTGGTTACCGTTCTCTCACAGAGATGTTAAGCCTATGTGCTGATGACAGCTATACATTCTAACCCTGCACTGGTAAGGTGGGGAGTCCATGACATAGGCTTGGTCAGTAACCAGTGCCTCTCTCTAAGTCTTTCTGCTTGGTTTTATCTAAAATATAATAAAAGCCTACTCATGAGTATTATAGGAACAAGATGAATTTGGAGAAAACAGCTACTGTATAAAAGAGCATCCATTCAGATTCTTGTGTGGAAAGTCATTTCCTGGCTTACCGAAACCCTCCATGCTTTGCTAATTCTTGTTGATTTCTGAGTTGAATGATAGAAAGCAGAAGGTAAGAGATACCAAGTCACCAATAGAACAGGGACCCAGAATCCTAGTGTCCCAAGATCCTGACACTAATGATGGTTCCTCTTTTATCAGAAAAGCAGAAGGAAGTAGATGCCCCTGTGGGGAGGGTGGGTCTGGAAGTGAAGCCCTCAGGAATCTTCCAAAGTCGACTGAAATTATGGATAGAGGAAGTTGGTGCCAGCTCCTATTGTGCCCTAGGAACATATGTTTTATAACAAGGACGGATAGGAAAGATCCTGAATTTGGAAGTCGGGTGCAGAAGACTGATTGCAAGGGCATTGTATCTGAGACTGACCTTCCTCGCTCCAAAGATGAGAAAGCCCTAATGCTGAGGGATGCATCTGTATTAACAAGCTCTTATTTCAAAACGCAATTACCCAAGGGATGATTAAGCCTACAGTACTGGGGATTGCATTAAACTCAATTAAGTCTCCTGTAACCTGAGTCATTGTTTGGGAACAGAGGAGAATTTGAAAAGTGCACAATCCAGTTGAAGAAAGATGGATGATAAAATGATCTTGGACAGCATTTCCCAAATCTGCTGCCTAAGAACCATCGAAGGCCTCTGTGGGAAGCACAGATCCTCTATCCCGTCTTTCGACTTCCCTCCCATTCTGACTCAGGAAGAGCTGGAGTCAGGGCCAGGATTGGACGTTTACAAAAGGTCCCTGCGTCACTCAGTGCTGCGGGCTCAGGCACCAGTCTGGAGACTTTCCAAACCTTGGAGGCTGATCAACTGCCCTTGACCTATCTTCACTGTCTGCTCATCAGCTGTGCAAGCGCTGAACTTGACCTTGCATCAGTTATGGTCTGGGCAGGAAGCATATGCAAACCAGAGTGACAGCTCGGTAATTACAAGAAGGAAACTTGTTCTCAGACACCAGAATGTCATGTCTGCCATGCAGAACACCTGAGCAAGGAAAGTTTTCATCACACAGTTCCCTGCTCTTCTTCTGATTCAGGCTCCTGGGAAGCACAGTGCATGATCCTGGGACTGGAAGCCCTAGACTAGATCTCGTCAACCTTGTCCCCAAATGGAGAAACACTCTCATATTCTTGTCCCCTGGTATTTTTTTTCTAAATTTTTCTAGATGACAACCACTCTTTTCCTCCTTAATGCTATCCACCCTTCACTCACGCATCTGTGTCCACTCTTAATGTCTTCACATCTGTCTTAGTTAGGGTTTTACCACTATGAACAAGGCAAGTCTTATAAAGAACAACATATAGGTGGGGCTGGCTTACAGGTTTAGAGGTTTAGTTCATTATCATGAAGGCGGGAACATGGCAGCATCCAGGCAGGCATGGTGCAGGCAGAACTGAGAGTTCTGTATCTTCATCTGAAGGCTGTTAGTAGAAGACTGACTTCCAGTTTAGATAGAATGACGGTCTTAAGCACATTCGCACAGTGACATAGCTACTCCAACAAGGCCACATCTCCTAATAGTGCTACTCCCTGGTCCAAGCATATACAAACCATCACTACGTCTACTTCAGTTTCCTTAGATAAGCAGTTCTTAACCTTGGGTTGTGACCCCTTGTGGGTCATGTAACCCTTTCACAGGGGTTGCCTAGGACCATCAGAAACCACAGCTATTACATTATGATAACAGCATGGAAACAGTAGCAAAATTACGGTTGTGAAGTAGCCACAAAACTAATTTAATGGTTGGGGAAACCACAACATGAAGAACTGCATTAAAGGGTTGCAGCATTAGGAAGGTTGAGAACCACTGCCTATCATTTTCCTCCAATTTGATTCTCATCCTAGAGAGGCTTATACCCAGGACTGCTGACCTCAGGATGGCTGAGGGGAATATGTGATGACTATCTATAACTTAAGTAATAAAAAAAGACCCAAAGAAGTATGAATGGTTTAAGGAATTAGACTCAAGCAAAGGGGTGGAGCATGGTTTAGGCTTAGAGCTAGACTGTGGTGGTAACTGTCCTAGTCAGCGTCACTGTTGCTGTGGTTAAATATTATGACCAAAAGCAAGTTGGGACAAAAGGGATTTTTGACTTACGCTTCCATATTGTAGTCTAGAGAAAGGAAGTTAGGACAGGAACTCAAACTGGGCAGGAACTTAGAGGCAGGAACTGTGGCAGAGGCCATGGAGGATGCTGCTTACTGGCTTGCTTTGAATGCCTTGTTCTGCCGGCTCTCTTCTAGAACCCAGGACCACTAGCCCAGCACTGGCCCCATCCACAATGGGCTGGGTTCCTACTACATTGTATTAGTCAGGGTTCTCTAAAGTGATAGAATTTACAGAATGAATATCTCTCTATGTATCTCTCTCTCTCTCTCTCTCTCTCTCTCTCTCTCTCTCTCTCTCCCTCTCTCTCTCTCTATCTTTCTATCTATGAGATGGCTTACAGGTTACATTGTTGTATTAGTCCAGTTAATCCAACAATGGCTGACTGAGAATGGAAAGTATAAGGATCCAGGAGTTGTTCAGTTCACAAGGCTGGATGTCTCAGCTGGCCTTCTGTATATGATGAAATCCAAAGAAATAGGCTCTCATGCCAGTGAAGGAATGGACTTGCTAGCAAGGTGAGGGCAAGCAGGCAAAGAGCAAAGCTTCCTTCCTCCATGTCCTTATTTAGACTTCCTGCAGAAGGTGGGGTGTACATTCGATCAGGATTAAGTATCTGGATTCAAGGTACCCCAAAGACCCAGATTAGAAGTAGATCGTCCTATTTCAAATTAAGCAAAAAACCCTTCACAGAAGTTCCCTCCATCTTTGCCTTTTAATCCCAAATGTAGTCAAGTAGACAATCAAAACCAGCCATCACAGACATCAATCACTAATTAAGAAAATGCCCTACAGGATTTCCTTAAGCCAGATCTATGGAAGCTTTTCCTCAGCTGAGGCTCCCATCTCCCCAAAGACTCTATCTGGTGTCAAGGTGACATGAAACTAGCCTTGGTCAGCTCCACACACAAATGCAACACTGTTGAGTCAAACTTTTTTTTTCCCAGTTCATCCCTAAGGTCACACATTAATATCAACACCCATTATAAACATTCCAAGTTTTAGAAGTCTTTAACAATTTAAACACTGAGAAATTCAGCCTCTTTAAAATGCCCAGTCTCTTTTAAAAGGCTGTGTCTCTTCAAAATTAAAAAAAAAAAAAACTCTTTAAAAGTTCAAAATCTTTCAACTGTGAGATTCTGTAAAAATCAAAATTAAATGACGTGTTTTACTTCTGCCTGAAAGTTCATAAGCCAGACCTCCACCATCTGTACTGCTCTAAACATTCTTATATTCCAAACTTCCATAGAACAGCCCCTGAGCCATCAACACCCAAGGACTTTCTAGGCCAAATGCCTGAAGTCCTTCTACAGTCCTCTCGGTAAGAACAGGGTCAGGTCTGTCCCAGAAATACCCCATTATTCTGACTACTATTACTGGGATTAAACACAGTGGCTAAAAGAATGTTGGGGAGAAGAGGGTTTATTTGGCTTATACTTCCTCATTGTAGCCCATCATCAAAGGAAGTCAGAAGAGGAACTCAAGCAGGGCAGGATCCTGGAGGCAGGGACTGATGCAGAGGCCATGGAGGGATGCTGCTTATTGGATTGCTCCTCAAACGTGCTCAGCCTACATTCTTATAGAACCCAGGACCACCAGCCAAGGGTGGCTGTACTCACATCTATCACTAAGAAATTACCTTTTAGTCTTGCTTACAGCCCAATGTTATGGAAGGATCTTCTCAACTGAAGTTCTTTTCTCTCAAATGATGCTAGCCTGCACCAAACTGTGATAAAATTAGCCAAGCAAGGCCCGGGGTATTCATCATATTAACAGGCCCTGCCTAACTATAGGAATTAGTATGAGGTTTTGTAAGCTTTTGTTATGAATAATTATTAGGCAAAATAGTCATCTAGATAAGTTTAAAACTTCTTCGCTACTAAATATGAGGAATGCTAGATAAAATAAGACAGATATTTATGTATTTACTCTTTTTAATGACATATGGTTTTTTAGACAGAGATGCGCTCAGAAAATCCACAGGCGGTAACAATAACAGGAGAAGTAAAAACCAGGGAGGTTGAAATGAGAGCTGAAGGTACTACCGGAAGGGGCAGGCCTGCCGAACCCTGCCTGCCTGGAAGCAGCGGATAAATCTCCCGCCCTGGAGGCAGGAAATCAGAACTAAAACGCAGCGTGAAGCCAGGTGATGCAGTGCAGAATTCAAATCAAATGAACAGAAAACTTCATCTCCAGAGGTGGGTTAAAGATATTCCCGACATCCTCTGGTGTCTAAATTCCTGACGGTGGTGTCCTGGAAACTTACATAGATGTGAAAGCACACGATGTGGTGGCCATGGCTCCACTCCAGGTGTGGCACCTGAGCACGGCAACACTTCCCTTGCAGAATGCCATGGCCCCCACCCTAGGTGGGCCCTGCGGGGTTTCTAAAGATTACACTCCAACAAAGGTAGATTGATACTGAAAAGTAACAAAGCATATGGGGACATCATAAAAGGAAGGAGAAACAACAAAAGGCGCAGAGGGCAGATTTAGAGCTTTAAATGCTATAGTCCATAAAGGAGCATTAATTTTTTTTAAAAGAAAGTCTTTTAAACAGGACTTAAAGGGGAGAGTGGGAGAGTCTCTGAAGAATTGATTGGGCTGAGTTTGGGAATGAAATGATGTAGAACTTTTATAAATCAAAACTAAGCACGAGCAGAAAGTCTATGGCAGAGAAAACATCTGCATACCGTGTATCTCGCAGGCCACTTGCAGCCAGAATATATAAAGAGTTTTCTAAACCCAGCAGCAAGAAAACAGCCTGGTTAGGGAATGGTAGAAAGACATCAAAGAAACATTTGAGGAGAGTCAACATCGCTGGTTTTAGAGAGGTACAGCTCAAACCCACGTGGGAAACAATCAAATGCCCGCTAGGATGATTAACGTGCAAAATAAAATCCTCTGACAAAGCTAAGTGCTGACAAGGGTGCAGAGACACCAGATCTCTAGGGTAATACAGGCAACCGTATAAAATGGGACAGTCATCCTATAAATCAGCTCGTGTGTTTAGGAAATCTAAAACACAATGACAATCAGCTTGCTCAAACAGACAAGTCGCTTAGCTGTTCATGCAGCTCTGTATCATCTCACAAATCCAGATACATCATAGTTGTCCTTCAATGGGAGAACAAAACAACCTCTAGTCATTACAGTGACCATGACTTAGCAGAGATACGCGTGGCTCAGGCTGACTTTTAAATCACAGTGGTAAGTGAAAAGATCAGTCTCGAAGGGTCACAGGTGTTGTGCATTTCCATCACGAGTGTCTCTCAGAGCTACAGCCAGTAAGAGAAAGAAGGCAGATCAGTGGTTATTAGAGGCAGAAAGAAAGGGAGGGCGGTTACAGCTAGGAAGAGGCTGCCTGAAGAGGTGGCGTGAAGGAGTTCTCTTGTAGCGATTCTGTACGTTAGTCGTGGTGGTGGTTATATGAACTTACACTTTTAGTAGATGTTACCACAACTATATACAAAAAGCCTGATGACATGAGTATATCCAAACCCTTTGAAATATGTACCATATCGGATTGCATGGAACCAATCAATGTCTTTATTCAACACTGCATTATTATAAGGTGACACCAGGGAAGCTGGACTATGAATATATGAAAACTTTGCTATTTTCACAAGTGACTGAGATTCTATAATACTTGAAAACTAAGGCTACTTCAAATTTTAACATACACGTGGTTTTGTATCTGTGAAATTCAATGGATAGTTTGAAAGCCAATCAGCCACAGAAGAGAGAGGCTGGCGAGATGGCTTAGTGGACAACGGCTCTTACTACACAAGATGGTTTCTACAAAACTGGTGCCCAGTTTTCGTCTGACCTCCACACATGTGCTGTGGTGCACACATTTAGTGAGCCCACACACAATAATTTTAGAAGATGAAAACACATTCAATGAACTGAAAGATTGATTTGAGAAAATGATCTACATTTAAACAAGTTTAAATTAAATTAAATCAGGAAAATAAAGAAATGTGAATGTAAGCATCAGAGGAAGAGAGGACAAGTGGAGATGGCCAACATCAGTCTACTGTGGCTGTCATTGTTGTTGCAAAGATCCCAGGTTGGCCTCAAACTCGTTACCTGGCTGGGGGTGACCTTCTGGTCATCCTATCTCTACTTGCCAAATGCTTGGATTACAGGTGTGTGTTACCACACTCCGTTCACGTAGTGCTGGGGTTTGAACCCAGACCTTTGTGTGCGTGTTAGGAAAGCACTCTACTTACTTATTCAGCCTCACTGATGAAGCTCTATAAAAGAACAGAAAAAATAAAGGAAAGAGAATATTTCAATACATAATGGCTGAGAAACTTATGAATTTGTTGGAAGATGTAACCCTGAAAATTTAAGAAGCACAGCTGTTTGTAAACAGAATAAATAGTAAACCAACTTGTAGACATAATGACTAAAGAGGACCAAAGGAAATGAGAGTTTAAAAGCAACTTGTGAATCTTGCCCATGGCTAACCATAATTTTCATTTCTGTGAAGAATCCGTCGCAAGGTTCTTCTTTTGAGCTCCCTGAGCAGGATGCACTAAACTGGAACCATCCAGTGTGGATTACTTGGAGAAAATTACAGTACACCCTGTGTGGTTAAAAAAGAAAAACAAGGTGTACTGTGCGTAGTGGCAGTCATAAGCACTGAGTAACCGAGGCAGGCACGGGGTCCTCGCGAGGCAGAAACTGGAGCAGCACATCCCCAGGCTGTGGTGTTTCACTCAGTTTGCTCCCACTGCTATAAACAAGGAGTAAATCCAGCTCGCTGATCCCATAAACCCAGCCCTGGAACCAGTTCACTTAATCCCCGGAGTGTGGAAGGGCGCAGGCACAGTGCTTCTTCCACTCCAGCTATCGGCCCAGCATTTAGCCGAGAAAATAAACTAAGGAAGTGAGAGATAGCACAGCCTCTGTTCCAGCTCCTCTTATAACTAGTGGCTATAACTTTTTAGCGTCTTGGGCAGTCCTGTGGTGACAATATAAGTAGTGGAGCTGAAGTTTGGAAACTTTGCTTCTCTCTGGGTTTCCTTTTTTAACTGCCTCTAAAATGTCTAAAAATGGAAGCCCAATATATTGTTTAACTCATAAGAAGTAGAGTGTTATTGCTCTGTAGTTTACAAATGCATATTTTTAGCAGCACAAGCTGCAGAGAGAATGGAAACTGTGACCTTACGTATTCTCTATCAGCATTTATTGGGAGCAATCGTCACATTAGAGGAGGCGCTCCTTGAGAAGAGGCATGTCAAATCCTTGGTGAGTGAGTGCATCAGACTTGCACAAAAGCAGACACATGCGCATTGAGCACTTAAAAGAATGCGCAAGACGTGGACTTCCATGCTCAAATATGGGACTTCAGCGATTGTCCCTATGGAACACCCTCTCAATACTGCATCAGCCTATGCTTCTGACTGACAACGACATTATCCCCATAGGCTGCACAGAGAGTGATTCTGAAGTTCCCAGCCCTAGAACTGTGAAGGGATATGCCCAAGTGACAAGGGTGACATTTCCCATACTTCATGCATGTGGATAAGGTTCCCAGGATCCATGGCTGGATCTGCTTTGTTCTGAGGACTGGGGTCATATTGTCTCATGCAAAGAAGACTCCAAAGATTACATTTTCTTTAAAAAAAAAAAAAAAGACTTATTTTACTTTTAGTTGTGTGCGTGTGTATATGGATATGTGTATGTGAGTGTGGGTACCTGTAGAGTCCAGAAGGGGGCACTGAATCCCCTGGAGCTAGAGTTACAGGCCATTGAGAGCCATCTTGCTTCTTTCCTGGGAACCAAGCTTGGGTTCTTTGCAGGAGCAGTTTGTGCTCTTAAATGCTGAGCAATCTCCCTGCCCCCACTCTCCCTCCTTTGTCTCTCCTTCCTCCTTGAATCCATAGTGCTTGGGATGGAGCCTCCTGTGCTCTATAATTGAGCTACTTCTCCAGCCCAATCGGAGGTAAGTGGTTTTCCCCTCATTTAGATGTGTGTACTAATTGTATAAAATAACGTATTTCATTATGACATTTTCAAATGTACAGACATATGCTGCACTTCGATTGCATTTAACTCCCCCATTGTCTTCTGCTGTACCTTTCCTCTATTTCTCCTGGTTCCCCTTGGGTGAATTTTTAATGTGCAAGAGTTTGACCCGCAGTCACAATAGAGGCACATGTGCAAGGTTTTCACATCACGATACTGACTGGCACCAACTGTACTGTTCGCTCATCTCTTAGGCTTTCAGGCAGCCCTCTTCTCTCTCTTCTGCCTCTCCTTCCATTTGTTTTCTCTCTTACACCATTTATTCAAATCATTAAAACCCTTTCAAAACCCACCATTAAATAAAATAATGAGAAATGGAAAATCACTGGCAAACGTAAGTTGAGGGAGGACTAGAAATTCTGACCACGCGTGTGTTGCTCATTGCCCCACACCACGTCAATGCACCACAGCTGGCTGACGTGAAGCCTGTCTTAGAAGAGTAAACACTATGGCAGTAAATGCTCTAAAATGATGTGAAAGTGCTTTCACCCCCCAAATTTCCTAAACAATTGATTCTCGTCCGGTTGTCCAAGGCAGTGTATGACTCCTCCAGGTTCCGTCTTCGCTTTGCACGAATGTCCAGGCTCTGTTTATTTCAGGACTCTCTGCAGCTGTTAGACTTCTGCTACATAATTCCTTCCAAATATCTCATGCGGCAAGGGACTTGCTCGAAAGCTCTCACGTTCAGTTTGCAAAACACGACGGTGCTTGGGTTTTGTTCTCTGTGCTAATAATGTGATGATAACTTCTAGTCCTGGCCAAAATATTCTCACGACGCCAATCATATTTCTATGGATGATCAACATAAAGTCTGTAGAATAAATGAACAAATGTGCCCCAAACTTTATCACTGGGGTTTAAGACCCTTTGGAACATAGGACCTTGAGCTGGATGGAAGAGAAATCCTGTTGAGGACTGATAGTCATCAACCCCCTGAGCAAGTATTGAGTGTTACCTGTATACCTACTCATTTATCTTCAAGTAGCTGTATGAATGGCAGAGCGGTAATAACAGCCCATTTTATAAATAAGGAAACCAAGGGATAAAGAAGACAAATCATTTTGGGTCCCCACAGCTAGAATGTAGGGTAGAGCGTTGTGAATCCAGGCTTCCTGATTCCAGAGCCCGCGTGTGAAGTTCTGTTCCACATCCTCAGGAGAGCTCTCCCTCCATGCTGACAGGTTCCATCATTTACTCTAGACAAAGGAATGAATAAGGAAGGTAGCATCCTCCCTCTCCCACTCTAATTCTAGTCCCCCATCGACTCCATCTCTCACAATCACAATAAAGGGGAGAGTCATGGAGAATGCCTCACTCCACAACAGCCACCTTCCCTACTCATCTCTGCTACTTTAAAAGAGCTGGTGTCTGTGTTCTAGATGCTTCTTGGCTGAACATGGAACCATGATAACAAGGGTCCATAGAACAAGAACATAAGGCATGGGAGAAAAACAGTTTATTCAGAGTTTAACAGCCAGTCGATGAGCTTTAAGATGTGTAACCAGCAAGCAGCCTCCAAAACAAGTCCAAAGTGGAGTTCCAGAGGTGTCCGTCTTCTTGTGGTGACAGCCATGAAATGGCACTGCAGTTAGGGCACTTGGGTAAAGCATCTTATAGTTTTCAGCATCTTTTTGCTTTTCTCCCATCAATGTGACTGTAATTCCCCACCTCTCTTAAAGGCCTTCCTCCTCTGTGTCTACTTTTTATCACTTTGGTCCACATACCCATTTAACAGCCCCTGGTGGAACACTTAAGTCTTAGAAGTGCCATTTGCATTCACCAGCTGAGTGGAACCCAGGCCTGTCCACCTTGCTTCCCTGCTTGCGTGCAACAAGTCATGGCTCCAAGTGCATTGTTCTCCAGCTGCAATCAGCCTGATTTCAGCTGCTGCTCCGATGATGTAAGGCCGGAAGGAGGAGGGGAGGGGGAGGGGAGAAAGTCAGACAGCTGGGGGTCACGGTCATACCTCGCAGAGTGAAGGAAGTCAGGGCAGGGGTACCTCCCATGAGTCAGAACAGAACATGGAGGGTAATGTGATGTGACCCATCGACAGCCTGAAAAGCACAAGAGAAAAGACACCTGAGATAACCCACCAGAGGAGACCTAGAGAATAGCTTCAGTGAGTGAAGTTCTAGGGAAAGCCTAGCTGTGGGCCTCTCAGACAATGGAGGGGACCAGGGATCTCGCTGCCCTTTGCTGCTGGGTTTAGTTTAATTAAACAGTAGGTTCTGGGAGTAGTCATAAACTATCCTCCACAAATTGGGTTCTTTGTGCTTTGAAAGTAACACACAACCTTGTGAAGGAGATGTCTTCACTCAGTTTACTATCTATTCTTAGACATTTTACAGTTAAAATAAAGGCTAGGCCAGGGTTGATGGTACCTGCCATCCTAGCTAGTTGAAAAGCTGGGTCTGGAAGTTCGCAGGTTCAAGACTAACCCAGACAACTTAGTGAAACTATGTCGGGGGTGGGAGACATGTTGAAGCAGCCTAGAGTACTTAGCCAAATTTTGGCTCAAAACAAACAAACAACAGAGTCCAGAGAAATACTGTAACTTCCTAAGATACACAATGTAAGGGTGTGAATAGGTTTGACCCTATAAACTCATGGGTTTGAATGTTTGGCCCACAGAGAGCAGTACTATTTGGAAGTGTGTCCTTGTTGGAGTACATGTGTCCTTGGAGTAAGAGGTTTTGAGACCCTTCTCCTAGCTGCCTGAAGACAGTATTCTCCTCGAAGCCTTCAGATCACAATGTAGAACTCTCAGCTCCTCCCACACCACGCCTACCTGGACACTGCCATGCTCCTGCCTTGATGCTAACAGACTGAACCTCGGAACCTGTAAGCCAACCCCAATTAACTGTTGTCCCTTTATGAGAGTTGCCGTGGTCCTAGTGCCTTCATAGCCATGGAAACCCTAAGATACACACAGCTGGAGCCAACATTCAAGTCACCACCATCTCTGCTTACATCCCAGTGCCCAGAGAAGGGGATGAGGTCAGGATAAACAAGCAGGAAGTGAATGGATCCCAGTGACAGAATGTTCCGGGTGATTGCAACATCCATACATATTCCAGGTAAAGGCCACTGCTTCTCACATAGACTCACTCCAAAGCAAGAGACTCCTTCTACCAACTGCTTTAGATTTAACTTGAAAAACAAGAGATGAAGAACAACAATATCAGCCAACCAGACCCCCTTGAGCTCCCAGGGATTAAATCCCACCCAAAGAGTACACATGGAGGGACCCATGGCTCCAGCCACATATGTAACAAAGGACGGCAATGTCTGGTGTCAGTAAAAGGAGATGCTCTTGGTCCTGTGAAGGCTAGATGCCCCAGTGTAGGGGAATGCCAGGGTGGGGAGGCAGGAGTGGGTGGGTGGGTGAGCACCCTCATAGAAGCAGGGGGAGGGGGCTTGGGATAGGGGTTTCCAGAGGGGAAACCGGGAAAGGGGATAACATTTGAAATGTAAATAAAGAAAATATTCAATAAACAATGAAAACAAACAAACAAACAAACAACAGCAACAACAAAAACCAAGAGCTGAGCAGTTAACTTCAGGACGACCAGGAAAGGTTCAGAAAAATAAACACTAAGTTTATTCTGCAAATTACCTCATTGATAAATTAGGGAAAGAATCAAGTTAATCAAAGTTAAATTCATCTTTTAAGATGTTTTGTTTTTGAGATCATGTGTATTGCAAGGCCACTAAGTATGTATGAAATTTTAAAACTGCATTTTAGGAGAGAACTATGCCACACCCATCCCAAGAGCCAACTGCTGCCAAATGGCTTCATATTATAAGAGGCACTCTTTGTTCATATGTTTTTCTGGAGAAAATTATTTTGGTAAGGTGACATTCCTGCATTTGTATTTCAGGAAACAAAACCACGAGGAAATGCACCACATCTATAAGGCTAATTATTAGAATTTGAAAGAAGATTCAAATTTAACTTCTTTGGACTATAAATTTTGAGACCTCTTAGAGAAAATAATCGGAAAAGGGCATTCTTCTATTAAGAAAAAAAATTGTTATGTCCCTATTCTACTCCCTTTTTCTAATTGTTTCAACTCTGGGGTTTTTTTATTCATTTAGCCCAAATTGAGCTACAAACAGAGAAGCTGGGTGGTCCTCTGAGAACACATGGACGGGGACAAATTCAGATCTATCTCCAGTTAAAAGCAAGCTTTCAGGGGACGCTCCGTCTCCCAAACACCGGTTCCCCTAGCTGTCAGCCAGGGTGATATCCACTTTGAAGGTTAGATTAAAAGGCAAACATATCCAAGTCTAAATATTAAACCATTTGCATTTTAGAAATCTAAGTTCATTACAGAAATGCAAATCATTATCAATGGCCCTCTCCGAAACCGTGCTTCTGATCTGATCCCATCGGGCGTGGGATCCTCAGGCCTCCGAGGATGCGCTCAAGCACTGAAGGAGGGAACCAGCCTGTGAGCTCGTTGGTGTCCTCCTGGGGCTGCCAGGGTCCTGAGCCTGAGAGCATTCCAGAGTAAATGTAAGGGAAGGATTCCAAGTTTCTGTTGTATATTTCCCACAGGGAAATTAAAAAGGAAAATCACAGCCACGCGAGCTTAGTGTGTCTTTTAAACTAGAGAAGCCACTGACATCCAATCCTAGTCCAGAGACAGGTGAGAGGGCGGTGCTCTTCTGAGTCCCGTGCGATGCTAAGGTGTTGAGAGTCAGGCCTCGCTCTCAGTCAGCCGGTTGCCTTCCCACTGGTGTGGTCAACGGCTCAACTCTCTGTCCCCATGGCAGAAGCCAAATCCCTAGCCTTGAGCTAACACTAATGAATGAATTATAAATGCTACTTGGTTGCATGGGCGTATGCTCTGTGCCAGTCCTGCTCGCATACCTGCTGGCGGCTAATGGGTGGGGTAGCTCACAGTGTGGAGATGCTAGGTAAAGATGATTCACGTCCCAGGAGGACTGGAAGGGAACAGCTCGGTGGTTCGTCATAACACTCAGAACAGCATACGACTTAAAACACATGAATTGTTTATTTCTGAAAGTTTCCATTTAATATTTTCCAACTACAGTAAACTACGGTCAGCTGAATTCATAACAAGTTAAGAACCACAGATGGAAGGGCTCGTTAAATACCTCGCCTCGTTTTTTTTTGTTTGTTTGTTTGTTTTTCATAACAGTTAACCCTTCCTTGTCTGGCACATCTTTTGCAGGTGAATAAATGGAGGCACAGAGGCCTGTGCATAAAATATTCGGTTGAGTCTGTATTAGTTTTCAGAGAGTGGCATATAATGCCAAGTTGCTGAAAAACGTGTGGCTTTCACAGTATACTGTCACTGACAGGATCCGCTTTTCTTGAGGTGTTAGCTTTTATTCATTCGCATGTGCATTTAGTCAGCCAGTAAGTAAAGCTTTGAGCACCTACTACGTGCTGGGCACTTTGCCAGTGTATGAAACGAATGGGGTTTTAGGCATCTGGTTCCTGTCCTCCTGCTGCTTTAACCAGCTTGCTTTCCGAAATGGAGGAGCTGTTTGTCCTCTCACAAAAAAGCCTCCAGCTCTAAGATGAGTCTATAAAGCCTTGGTTGGTTTCTCATTGTGCCGGAAGCACGGTCATACCGTATCTAGGTGATTTTTTTTCTTTCTTTTCATCTGAGGACAAAATCATTCTCTTTGTTAGAGAAAATGCCAGTTCTGAAGAGATGAGATCATTATAAATGGGACAAATTTCCTGTGCCTTCCAGAGTGGGCACCCCCTAAGGTCTGGTCCCTGGTGCTGCATGACACAGACCAATGGTGGAAGGGGGGTTGGTTGGGCCCTAGACTGCGTCACCGCCTCTCTGAGATCTACCCACATCATGGTGCGTCAGCTGCCCACGAGTTACTTAGGCTGAGGACGTATTTCTCTGACCTCCTTTACCGGATTGTGCGTGGCCTGTGTATAGATTTGATTGGTGCGTGTTGGACGGCATTGATTCCTGCCGCGGCAGGAAGCTAAGCTCTCTGCGCAGACGCCCTCTGCCTTGCTGAAGTCAAAGGGGTTAGCAGCCACCCAGCTCCATCTGTTGACTGCTTCAGGCAACTGTCATTGCCTCTCGGGGCGCCCTAGGTTCAGAGGCTCTGACTCCTTCAGCTTTGTGACTTCGACATTAATTCAGAAATGAATTATGCATGAGTAATCTTTGCATTGCAGACAATGTAATTTCGACTTTGTCTTTAATATGCAGAAAGGGAATATGGATACTTTTGTTTCTTATTCATGTCAAAGAGGCGGACTGTTTGTGGCCCAGGCACCAGATAGGAAAACAACCATCGCTCATCACCTCTTCTGAGGACAATTAAACCTCTTTGGGGGTCATGTTTCACTCGCCTTCACCTTTAGGGTGTCCCCCATTTATTCCCAGCCTCTGCAACAGGGCAGTCGGCTCCTCCTTCTCTAGCATATCCACGACAGTACCAAAACGTTCGCTTTATTGCTTAGTAAGGTGGTTTTCGTTTTTCCTGTAATTCTCCCAGAATATTATCCTGGCTTCTGCTTTGAATGTCAGACTTTAAGCCAATCAGATGTTTTGATGAACCAGTGAACAGGTATTTAGCAGCCTTAACTTCTGCTGTTACTGAGTAAACAGGTACCAAGGACGAAGATGGATTTTCTTTCTTTCTTTCTTTCTTTCTTTCTCTCTTTCTTTCTTTCTCTCTTTCTTTCTTTCTTTCTTTCTTTCTTTCTTTCTTTCTTTCTCTCTCTCTCTCTCTCTCTCTCTCTCTCTCTCTCTCTCTCTCTTCTCTTTCTTTTTTTTTTTTCTTCTTTTTTTTCGGAGCTGGGGACCAAACCCAGGGCCTTGGGCTTGCTAGGCAAGCGCTCTACCACTGAGCTAAATCCCCAACCCCGGATTTTCTTTCTTAACTTGCTCTTAGGTTAAACTTAACCTTAATAGACTGGATTGACAGATATAAAGTGAATTACATAACAAGAAATTCTTGGCCTGTTTCCCGATCACCGCCACCCCATGGGACTCAACAACACTCATTGTTTTCTTTCTGGAAGTCATTCAGCCTGGGCCATCAGAAGGCATCCCTTCTTAGACATTAGCGAGCCTGTGCCCTAAATTAGACCAACCAGACCTCCACGCACACATTCACACTTTGTCCAAAAATTCGAACCACCCCAAATCAGAGGATGTATGAGATTTTAATAATCTCTAAGCAGTATTCATAGATCATCTCCACTGATCCCTAGGCAGGCTTGACATACATGAATAGCTTTAAAAAATAATAATGGTGACTGTGGAGAAGCTCCATTTTGGATTTCTTGAATAGAATGACTGACACTGAGTCCTAACCTCCACCCCAGAGCCATCTTCCCTACTCATGGGAATGATCTACTTGTTCCTTTCAAAGCATAGCTACTAACTCACGTCTGAATATAGAACTACCTTACATGAGGAGGCTTGGCTTGGGGAAGAGGGCACAGTCTTTGAAGTTGGATTTGAATTCCAAGGCACTTTCTGGTATGAAACCCGTGGTGAGGGAGTCAGCAACTTGCTTGGTCCCTATTTTCCTCAGCTGCAAAATAGAAAATTCACTACCAGTGGCGGGGGATGACTGGGAAGGTTTATAGACTTTAGTATACGATGTGCCTGATACATGCACCCAGGACTTTTGTATTTATTTTGTGCTGCACATATGAGCATCACCATATTAACCAGGTTCAAAGAAGGTAGCGTCATCGACATACCATGTCATCGATATACCACAGTAATGATAGTGAGAAATACTTCAGGAAATTATTTCACTGACCACATGTAAGCTGTACGCATTGGTAGGAAGATTTCCCTGTAGATGTATGACAGAATGGGAAAGAATGGGAAATACTTTTGTTGTTTGAAAGGATTAACCTCCATTTCTGTGGTATCATTGCCTGTGTCTGGCCTTGCTCTGTGTTATATCTATATGATATTTTCTCCGTAGACTTGCTGTAATTTACTGAGTGCTTAATATGGTTATCACTAGATACTATTCATCCAAAAACACTATTCCTATGGAGAAGACATTAGGCTAAGAATAAAGCTCAGAGAAATTAAGAGAATTTGCTAGCCCTTCACAAGTCTAGCTGACGGTAAGACCCCTTCATGATTTTAGTGGATGTGTGCATGTATTTATGCTTCTTTCCAATGGGACTGGTCTGGTACCTTCCACTGATTTCTGATTATAAGTGCTTTTCCCAACATGTCTTGTTCTGCAATGGAGTTTGGGCTCATTTCTATTTCACACGGTGTTGGACCAGCTTGGCCAGGCTTGGTCTTCACTCACAGATGTCTAGAGATTGCCCAGTCTTATAGATGCATTTTCTTAATTGAGATTCCCTTCTTCCAGATGATGCTAACTCGTGCCAAGTTGACATAAATCAGCCAACATAGCACCCTTTCTCTTTACATTCTACTAACCAAAGCAAAGCACGGGCTCTGCTTAGACATAAAAGACCTAATCTCTGGGGGGCGATGAGTTCTTAAATCATCAGGAGGGAAATCTGATGGCCATTTTTGCAGCAATTTCCCGCATGCTCTTAAAACTATTCCTTGTATTATATGACACATCAACCTCTTCTCTATAATAACAACAGTTATAAGTGCTTACTCAATGTCTGCTACTCACTCAATGCCTTCCACACCAGCCATCATAAGCTATTAGGATGAGAATACAATGGTCGTTAATAACTATATATGGAATTAATTAATAAATAAACCAAGAGTAGACGATCATACTATGTAGTCCAGGCCCACAGCGCACAGTAAAACAAGTTAGCACCCATGTAAAATTTACATTTAAATTCTATGTATGTAGTGGGAGTGTCTATCCCCATAAGTGTAGGTGCTTGAGGAGGCCAGTGGCATTATTTTCTCCTGGAACTGGGGTTACAGATGGGTACGAGATGCCTAAAGTGAGTGCTGGGATTCAAACCGTGGCCCTTCAAAGAAATAGTATATGCTCTTAACTGCCAAGTCATCTCTTCAGCCCTTTTCTGTTAAAGAAAACAGAACAAAACAAAACAAAAACCCTAGGAAATATTTTGAAACAAGGTCTCATGTATACTACGCCACCATCCCCAATCTTGCTGCATATTCAACATCCAAGGAAGTCCTCAAACCTCTGATCCTCTTCCCTTGAACTACCTGGGGTGGGATTTTAGGCCTGCATTAACATGCCCGGCTTCTGTGGAGCTGTGAATCAAACTCAGAACATCTTCCCTGCTAGGCACGTGCTCTACCAGATGAGCTACATCATCCCCACTTCCTATGTGATTTTCTTTTCTTGGTAAGCCTAAGTTTGTCCTTCAAAGCCATATGGCTCTTCCCTGTCCTCTGGAAATATTGACAAACATCTCACAGAGACTGAAATTTAATAATCTCTAAGGGCGGAGAAGAGCTGAAGTCTTTACAAGTGCTTGGAAAATTCTGAGTCCTCGGGAAGTGGTGCTGTCAGCAATTTGTCTTAAAGTTGTTGCAACATGCCTTGGTTTTTGGGTGCCTGGAAAGTCTTTGCTGCAATGTTAGAATAAATTGTCTTGCTGGTGTTTGTAAGTAGATGTTTTAGGAAAATGCTGGAAAATCCCTTTCCCATCCTCATTTGTCTCTCTTGCTTTCTCTCTTTCTGTATTAACAAAAACCAGAAAGGATTTTTTTTTTTGAGAGCTCCAAAACCAAACACAGCCATGTAGCACTCGTGGGAGTTTGTTTTAGAAGTTCATATTTGAAATACTAAATCAGTTACAGGCTTATGAGATAGACAGAAAACTCTTAGAACCAGGAAATGGAGGGGGAGGGAAGGAGGGAGGGAGGGGAAGTGGGAGGGAGGGAAAGAGGGGGCAGAAAGAGAGGAGGGGAGCAGGCAGGGATCGATCAACGTGTATTCCTTTTGATGTTGTTTTCCATGAGGACAGAACAGGATGTGAGGCCCAAGGAAACTAGGTCTTTTTCAGCCAGACCAGAGCTTGAAAAATCTGGGTTTGACCTATGAGTCATTTGATGCATTGATGCCAAATGTGCAGCCAGCTCTGGATACTGCCCTTCTCTTAGGTCTTTGTCTTGCTTGACCAGTTGATCTGAGCCAAGGAGGATGACAAGCAAAGCTGGATTATCACCACGTCTGCGTTGTGTTCCCCTCTACATTAATCGTTAGTAGACGCCAGGAGTGCTCTCAAGCATCCCTGGGACCCGTGCCTGTGGACATTAAAAAAACAAAAAAACAACAGCTTAATAAGGAAGAAATCTGGCTGGCTTGAACCCATCCCAAAAAATAATACACACACACACACACACACACACACACACACACACACACACACACACAATGCACATCCACATGTCTGTGTGTGTATATAAAAGTATATAGTATATAACGTTTGTGCAGAACTCTCCTTTTCACAGGTTGAGAAATGGAGTTGAGTTAGAAGAATGGAGGTAATGCAGCCTCTAAGTCTCATGAACCAAACGTCCAGCGTCTCAGCACAGAGAGTGTTTTTCATTTGGATTTCTAGGCCTGAGTTCAGCATTTATTTCTTACAAATACCTATAAACAATGTCTCTGGGAAACTCACATTAACCAAAGTCAACAAGCTCTGGAAGCGGAATAATGACTTTAGTTCTAGTCCTTGCGACTCAGAAAATCTCTCCCGTTCTAAAGCCACTCATGTCCCATGCCACACACCTTCTTAGGAAAAGCAATAGTAAGGCTTTTTTGCCCTCCTGAAAAAGAATGATTTCTTGTTCTCAGTATATTTGGTATCAAAGACAAACAGCTTCATAAAATTCCATCAAATAGCACCATACATTTTCTGATCTTTCCAATTAAAATCCGTCTTTAAAAAGGTGTTTTCATTGGCTCTGAGCGTATCCATCTTAGGTTAAGTTGCCTAGCAACCTGTCACGAGTCAGCCCTATTCCTTCCTGCTCATTTCTTTACAACCTTTCCTAAAGGGTTTTTCTATTTGTTGGACTTGCAGGAGCAAGGTTTTAAACAGCCCTGTACCTGTAGTGATGGCTTAAAAATGGTTTGGGATAAGATGAAGATGCCCCTTGAAGGCCAAGGTCATCTGAATGGAGTAATGCCCTGGGAATTCTGTAAGCATCTTTTTAGCCAATGAATGTAACTCGTCTTCACTAGGAGGGGACGAGCCCACTCCTCAGAGGTAAACAAAGATGAGAACATGACTCATGATAATCCAGGCCACTCTAAAGCCAGCCTTTCCCATAACTGGGCTACATGAGCTATTAGATACTAATTCCAAGTTGGGTCTCTATAACTTGCACTTTCGGAAGCCCCATGTAGTACTGTATTGTTAAGGAGCCCTTGCGGTATTACTGTATTGCTAGCTCAAACTTTCAGACAAGATAACTAAAACTTAGGGTTTTAGTTATCCCTCATCAACTCCCAACACACACATACACACACACACACACACACACACACACACACACACACACACACACACACACACACGCAGGCACAAGGCTTTCAACCTCCACTTATCGGGGTTTCAAGGCTAGTGTGTCTTTTTGTTTATATAGTTTTGCCTTCCAACTAGTCCTGAGCCATCCTGGCAAGAAGACAACTATTTCAGAGACATTCGTGTGCCCCTTTAGGTTATCAGACGACTGAGACAATATTTCTAACGAAAATGGGATTTCCCCAGGAATCTCACGGTGGGAGAGGAAAACGCTGAAACCTGGTGCTAGCCAGAGGGGAACCTGTCTCCCAGGAAGAGTTCACACAGCACTGACAACTTGTCAGAGGAGCCCTGGTGAGCAAGACCACATCTTGACAGAACTGGTTAGCTATGGATTCTGCTCAATCTCCATTTAAACCTACGCCCCATGATAACATCCCCAAGATAGACTGAGGTTGGGCGTTAGTAATTAGATCTTTTGTTCTTCTCAATGTGGCCACACTGAATAAATCTCCTTTTCCTTTCTTTTTTCCCCCCTCTATTATCTGTTTGTTTAATTGGATTTTCGAAGACAAATGGCCAAGCCTGTCTCGTTAAAGCTATCGGGGACTCAAGCTTTGAAGCCTAACAACTCCGTTAGCAGTCCTACAGTAGGTGCTTTCTAGAGGAGACAGATAGGCACACTTGGTTCTCCTCGCTTTACCCGTAGTCCTTTAGCGAAGCCATCTGTAACATTGTCTAACGCCCAGTGCCATGCAAAGCAGATCTGCTCATTTTGCAAATGTTCTCTGGCTTCTCCAGATGGTAGCGCTTCTGCTTGCTCCAGTTTTCCCAGCTTTGGAAGTCACAGTACAGTCAATTTGCAACCTGCTGCACATGGGAGGATAAACAGACTGCGCGTCTGGGAACACAGATCCCTGTTGAAGACCGAGGGTGGGGCTGTGCGGAGGTAAACTGAAGGATCCAACACTCTGTGGTGCAGCACCATTGCTGCATTAAGATGGCGGCCATAGAGATTATAACCCTGAGAGACCACAGCAGCTGTTCTCATGTGAGCAAATGTTTGATACAACTGAACATCCAGGGTGTGGGGGTTGAAGACGAGAAATAATGAGACTCTGTCCCTCAGCTTCCAAGGGCATGGCCCTGGCCTCATCTCTTTACCTGTACTCTCTAGACCAGTGGACCCCACTCTGCCCCACACAGCAGGTCGCCACTACAGCACACTAGTGACTAAAGCAATTTCCAAATGTGACGCGTAGGGACTTTGATTTGAACAAAGATACTGTGACAAGAGGGTCTGTGCTTATCCGTAATTTACACAGCAATTTGAGTAAAGAAATAGAGTCATTGTCAAATGCCAACCATGGATGACAGTCAGGCCTGTTAGACCCAGTGTGTGTGTGTGTGTGTGTGTGTGTGTGTGTGTGTGTGTGTGTGTGTGTGTGTGTGTGTGTATGTGTGTGTATTGCTGTTATTGTTGTTTGATATCAGCCTTACACCGTTTGACAAAATGCCTTCAAAGAGCAGCTAAATGAGTGATTCTTATGTATGAACTGAAGCACTTGTGATGTTAGTAACCTTTGTCTCCTATTGCCTCGTCTTGATAATACCAATACCATGACTTGAACACAACCTTTCCTATGTATGGATGCTCATGGGACTTGTTCAAAGTGCATCAAAGCCTGAATATGCATATTCACGTCAGCACTAGGACCTCCTAGAGATGGTGTCCTAGGATGAGTCTGTGGGGAGCCATAGTTATCAGAAGTTACTGCTATTTTTCCTGTATGTTCTTCCCTTGGCATTCTTTGTAACCATCCAGATGGCGTTTCCTTTTGAACCAGACCTTTGGCCATGCTCAAGTGCATCTGTCAGGGGCATTCCTAAGCCAGCAAGTACAGATGTTTCATAAACACATCCAGAATTCAAGTGGGAATACAGAGGAAGGAGCAGTTTCTACCTTTAAAACCAACAAACCACTAGAATGAGCTCCAGAGGAATACAATAATGATGGTGATGATGATGATGGTGATGGTGATGATGATGATGGTGATGGTGATGATGATGGTGGTGGTGGTGGTGATGATGGTGGTGGTGGTGGTGGTGGTGATCATGATGGTGATGATGATGGTGATACTCTGCATTAAAAGCCCTCATGCTCCCATACTGTTGTAAGTGGTAAATGCGGAGGTGCACTGATGCTCAAGGTTTGAGAATAAGTAAGAGTTAAGGACTCAGTCCTAAACAAGGTATTTACACCATGACTTCTAAGGCTCAGGGAACATAGGGGAAGGGCTACAGAGAGAATGTAATCGTGAAGCTGGGTGAAGAGCTGAGAAATGCCATCTTTTGAGCATTGCACAGCAATTGTGACTTTGAACCCAGAGCAGTTCCAGCTACCTGCACTGGGCCTGAACCAGACTGGCCCTGTCAATAATCAGTCAAGTGGGGTAGGGGTTCATATGGCCCTCACCCTCTGCTGAACTATGGCTAGAGACAGACTACGTGTGAGTCATTATCTTCAGTGTATATACACCGGTGAGCCCAATAAGCATCTATAGGTAACCCCAAACCCATGGCCACACGGACCATCCTGGTTAATTCAGTGGGTTTCAATACAAGACAGAGACAGGAAAGTTTTTTAGGTAGGAGCAGAGGTTGGCAACGGTGGAACAGAGATAAAAGAAGTAAGTGTGCAAGCAAATAGAACTCACTGCATACATGTAGGAAGTTTCGGAAGAAAAATATTTAGAAATTAAAAAAATTGCTTATTTTAGCACAAAATAAAAACATATGAAGTAATTCACATATACTCATACATTCTGTGCAACATATATAATGTAGTATACCATCAATTTATATATTTTCAAATGGTTTAACGCTTTGGTTTCAATGCATGGGAGGGAGATTTGCATTCTCTGTGTACTATAGGAAACAGCTGCCATGGCTTGAGAGAGACAATGACCAGATCTACAGTGCAGTTCCCCTTGCATTTCCAGTCTGGTCTTATTCAGTCAACTCCTGTAGCTACTCTGTGTCACATTTACCTTCCACAAAAGTGTATCCAGTCTATAATGTCGGCAGCATGAGTTTGAAGGCAGTTCTATGATTGCATGTGTCTTCTGACTTTGGATTAAGTGGGACTGCATTGGTATCCTGTAGTCATGGACCTGGAGTGCCCACACCACAAAAACCAGTGAACAGTTCAAGTAAGAATGCCATCCCTCTGACCAAAATGCGAATGCTTCACTCCTTCTTTAAAAGGGGAACAAGAATACCCTTGGCAGGGAAGAGAGAGGCAAAGTTTAGAACAGAGGCTGAAGGAACACCCATTCAGAGCCTGCCCCACACGTGGCCCACATATATACAGCCACCAAACTAGATAAGATGGATGAAGCAAAGAAGTGCAGGCCAACAGGAACCGGATGTAGATCTCTCCTGAGAGACACAGCCAGAATATGGCAAATACATAGGCAAATGCCAGCAGCAAACCACTGAACTGAGAATAGGACCCCCGTTGAAGGAATCAGAGAAAGAACTGGAAGAGCTTGAAGGGGCTCGAGACCCCATATGCACAACAATGCCAAGCAACCAGAGCTTCCAGGGACTAAGCCACTACCTAAAGACTATACATGGACTGACCCTGGACTCTGACCTCATAGGTAGCAATGAATATCCTAGTAAGAGCACCAGTGGAAGGGGAAGCCCTTGGTCCTGCCAAGACTGAACCCCCAGTGAATGAGATTGTTGGGGGGAGGGCGGTAATGTGGGGAGGATGGGGAGGGGAAGCCCATATAGAAGGGGAGGGGGAAGGGTTAGGGAGATGTTGGCCTGGAATCCGGGAAAGGGAGTAACAATCGAAATGTAAATAAGAAATACTCAAGTTAATAAAGATAAAAAAAAAAAAAAAGAATGCCATCCCTCTACCCACTGACCAACGGAAGAATCCCAGATAAAATGAAATATTATAAAGAAAACCAAAGCAAAGGAAAAAGTTAGGAATCCCTCACAAATCAATAAATAATGTCTTTTTTCTTTTTTAAAAATTAATTATTCAAGTTAGCATACAAAGTAATGAGTTTCTTTACAGCATTTTCATGCATCTGCGTCATTAATAAATAATGTGTTTACCTAAGAAGAAATATGATCTGAGCTACGTGTCTGTCATGAAGAAGATTTGTCATCCACTTCCTGTATGTCTGGCTAATTGTATTTTCTCAGCTCTCCTTAATTATGTAGGCCAGATGCTTTGTGACTAGAAAAAGACACAGGAGGAGAAAGTGCATCAAAGACAAATCGTCTCTAGCAAAGAGTCATAAGTTGGAAGAACGGTAACATTTAAGTGTCATATTCCAAGCTGCCCTTCCCTCGGGCAGCCTTCTTCAGTGCAGATCCATGAAGCTTTGTGAGGCTAAACTACTCAAGCTCACAGTGGCATACAGATGACATCTACTGCTGAGTGGGCAGAAGTAGCTTCGTCTGGTGACCACTCTGAGTGTGGGCTCTGCTTTTTGTGGACAACGGTTTCAAAGTTGGGCTGCACAGAAGCCAATAAAGTTATCAGGAAGCTGGAGTAGAAGACAGCTTAGAAAGAAGTAAACACGGTTACAGTAGAGAATAGAGAGGAATGTGTGTTGGGAACACATGGAAGTCTGGGACTTTGCCACCCAGAGAGTCATCAGGAAAGATTCCCCTGGATTTGTTCAGACTTAATCTTCAACGCGAGGACCGAGAGAAACTAAGCAGGGGAAGATTAGGGGACATATCAGTGAGCAGAAGTGGGAAATGGGGGTAAAAGTGGTTTTCCAGGCGGAAAAATTTATGCCCTAAGATTCTCTGTATAAAAAAGAATAGTGTGTAATATAAGAATTAAAAAAATACAGTTTAATAAGGAAAATACAGTTCAGAGAGAGAGAATCTGCAGGAAGCATAAGTAGAGATAAGGTAAGCGAATGGGAAGGAGCACAAAGTTGTTGGGAGCGATGCCCTTGAAACCCTCCATTATTGATGTTATTATTATGGTTAGAGTTAAGTATGACTGGGTTCATGGAAAATCCCCAGCCAGCTGCAGAGACTAATACAAATCTGGTGGTCAAGATGAATAATGATATGATAAAGTTCTCTTGCTGAGAAATACATCTGACGGGGCTGGGGATTTAGCTCAGTGGTGCAGACGCTTGCCTAGCAAAGCAAGGCCCTGGGTTCAGTCCCCAGCTCGAAAAGAAAAAAAAAAAAAAAAAGAGAAATACATCTGACGTCAAGATACCCAATGCGATGACCTATAACCTTTCTGAAAAACCAACATCCTGCTGACTAATAGATATGACAAACCTGTGACCTAACATCCTGTCAACATCAGCCGATTCCCTGATCACACGAATACTGTGTCCTTGGCCTGTGTAAATGTTTCTTACTTCCCCCCTCCCTCTGTTACCCCTGTTATGGTATAAATTCAGCCTTGGGAAAAAATAAAATTGTCGCCTTGATCAGACTCTTTGGCGTCCTTCTTCGTGTCTCTTGTCCCCCATTCTCTTCCAGGTACCCTCAGCCCTGTTGTTGACACAAAGTGCCACTTGAAGGTATGCATCCGAGTGAGTGGGGAGCCAGTAGGACCTGGAAATGTTTGGTATTTATGGTGCTTAGTAGTGTGGGAAGGGTAATTTTGCCAAGTCCATCTTCAACCTGTTCTGTTCTCCTTGATATCTCTGGTGATGAATGTTGTCTGAGGCAGTCTCCCGTCTCCCAAGAGAAAACTCTTACTTCCATAGATCCAGGCAGGGATTAGAAAATGGCTCTGAAGTGTTATGGACTTCTCCAAAGATAACGAGGAGTGAAGTTAGCAGGCTCCACAGCAGGTTCAGGAGGAAAAGTGCCAAGCAAGAGCACCACAACTGGAGCCAAGATGCCGGTCATCACAGACACCTTCCTCACTCTCAGAGGAGGCTGACCTTACCAGAGGAATGGGCAGGTGACGTTGTTCCAGTTGTGAGTGTCTGGGAAGAAGACCCTTAGAGGACCAATGTCTCTTTATAACACCACATGTAGTACTAGCTCACGATACCCAAGACTTCTGGATGGTGGATTGCCAACAGGTTGTGGGAATAAAGGAAAGAGGAACATGGAGATGATCTAAATCTTCACTCTACGTGTGGCCGATTCAGAAGTGAGGGAATTAGTTTGAAGTGCCAAGATTGGCTTTTCTACCATGGACTAGGAATAAAGGACTCCTTGAGAAGTAAACTGAGTTTCAATATGGAAAAATAAGGTGCTTGGAAACACTAGAGTATGACTGAAACTGAACTCAGCTACTTAGAAACACAAAGAACTCCAAACCAGAGCATGGCAAGATAGGCAGACTCCCAAGGTTGCAGTGTTCGAACCTCATGGCTTTTTCCATGAAGTCCATCCCAGCCTTGATCACATGATCACTCCAACCAGATCACTGATGCATTACTGGACTTGAAAAAGGTGCATTTGGATTGTAAATATTTAGTGGACAATATAGAGTCATTTCTAAGCCTATGTTTGTGCCCACATTATGCCTATGGGTATGTCTCATATGTGTAGACATTGTCACTTGATAGATCAGGAACAGAGGTAAGGCAGCCTGAGCGTACATGATCTAGTGTTTCAAAAACGAATCTTTGCACAGATTCTTACTATTCTGAAGGTAAGGCTTCATCTAGCATTCAGCACCGTGCCTGAGTGGATTACCGTGAATTAATTAATTACCCAATGAGTATCTGCCGTTTCCTCATTCTCTTTCAGGCTCATCTCATCATTGTCCCATAGCAATTATCATGCTGCCTTGTAATTATCTGTACAACTGTTTTGTCTGGTGAATTGGGGAACAGAGACTGCTGTTGTCTGTGTGTTTGTGGCTCCAAATATAGGCAGGAAATAATAATAATAATAATAATAATAATAATAATAAAGTGGATTTTAAACTGGCCAATCCCTGCTTACTAGGCAAGCTGTAGGAGTTTTAAGGAAGGAAATCAGCTGCGCATCTTCTGCCTACCACAGCATGCTACATGTCCCCAGAACCATGTCGCCTGCCTGCCAAAACTCCTGGGCATCTTCAGTGGAATATCTGAAATATCAGACTGAATACTTACTGTCATTTTCAAGTGTTTTGGTGTTTTCATTCTCTCTCAACTTATTTCTCCAAATGTTGGTTAGTGGGCTGGGAATTTGGATCAGTGGGTAGTATTCTTGCCTAGCATGTAGGAAGTTCTAGGTTTGAGCCTTAGATTCCCATAAACTGGGTGTGCTGGTGCATGAATAGAGTCTCAGAACTGAAGAAGCAGAAGCTAGAGGACCAGGGGTTCAAAGTCCTCTTCAGCTGCATAGGAAGCTCAAGAGCAGCCTGGCAAATATGACTGTCTCACCGCCACCAGCACCACCACCACCATCACCACCACCACCACCACCACCATCACCACAATCATCATCATCATCATCATCATCATCATCAACAACAACAACAACAACGACAGCAATAATAATAATAACAACAACAACATATTTTAGGTTGTTAACACTGAACTTTACATTAGAAGATGCACCGTTCACATGAAGTAGTTGAGGGAAAAATATGATCTACCTTCTCACCAGGAAGAAGAAGGGACTTTCTCACCTGAGAGAAGGACAATACAGACTTTATAAGAGCCAGGGCTCTCACCACATCACAGAGAGGCCTTGGTTGCACCCAGAACATCCGAACAGAAGCAGAAGTAGCAAACTGACACTGAAAATGACAAGAACTCAACCTCCACCATCTGTTAAGGGCTTTTGTTGAGGGCTGTCGTCGACTGGACCTAATTCCAGCATCTGAGAAACATTTCCGTGAACTACGATGGTTAGCAGCAGAACCAGACAATAGACTGATGGCCTGCCAGTTCAGTTTTCCTACTGAGGTTTTTACAAATGACTGTAACTTTAATGCCTTAAAACAAGATAAATGTGTTGTGTCACAGTTCAATGAGTCAGGAGCCTTAAAATCAAGCTGGCAGCTCCATCGCTCCTCCAGGAGGCTCTAATGGAGATGCTGCACCCACACCTTTTGCAGCTTCTAGAGGCTGCTCACGTTTCTTGGTTTGGGGCCCGTTCCTACTTCACACTCATCTCTACGTTTCCCATGACATCTTTGATATGATGTGTGTCTCCTGCCTTCCTCTTACAAGGGTCCTTACAGTCATATTGGGACAAGCTGAATGACCAAGAATCTATCTTTAATCACAACAGGAAGTCCCTTTGTCTTACATGGTAGTAAATCCCCAATTCCCAGGGATTAGAGGCAGACATCTTTGAATACTCATCGTTTAGTCTGACCCTGAGTGAGAAATGTGAGATCTGGATCAAGTAGAGAATGGGCAACCACAGCACTTCCTTTCCCCTTTTCCCTTGCTCTACATAAAGTCAGAGGATGTCAAAACATAGTTGAAAAAGGACATGCAGAAATATATCATAGGCTGGAAAATGTGCTAGGCTAGCCAGAAAATTGCTGAAGAAGTGTATTCTGGGAGCTGTCATCTGTTCCACTGGCCCTGTCAGTGTATCAGAGCGCAGGTAGGAGAGGTAGGGATTCGACCTGCCTTAGCTCGAGAGAGTTGCTCTAGGTATATGATGGCTGTGATGGTTTGTATATACTCAGTCCATGGAGTGGCACTATTTGGAGGTGTGGCCTTGTTGGAGTATGTGTGTGCTTTAAGACCCTTATCCTAGATCCCTGGAAGTCAGTCTTCCACTAGCAGCCTTCAGGTGAAGATGTAGAACTCTCAGCTCCTCCTGCGCCGTGTCTGCCTGGATGCTGCCATGATCTCACCTTGATGATAATGAACTGAACCTCTGAACCTGTAACCCAGTCTCAATTAAATGTTGTTTTTTCTAAGACTTGCCTTGGTCATGGTGTCTGTTCACAGCAGTAAAATCCTTACTAAGACAATGGTGATGCAAGGCACTGTACATGGCCCTCTGCCCTGGAGGAGCTAAAAGGAGTTCTGATCTCTCTTTTTAGTTTGGCCTCCTAGAGCGTAGAATTCCATATACATAATTTCAAGGGGCTTCTGTGCAGTGTATTCACATTATACACTCTCCTAACAGTTTAGTCAGTTGGCAGTGGTCATAGTTATCAAATTGGCTATCACGGCATCACATGCTTGTGTTCAATTAATACTTATTTCATTTAACAATGGCCCCAACGTGCAATGTGATATAAAAGAGTCACCAGGGAATAAGACAAGGACAGACAGACTGTCTCTGACACTGTAGGACAGACTGGAAAAGCAGTCTAGTGTGGCGCTACCTCAGGCATTCAGCATGCACTGTGAGTCACAGAATATCCTCTGAGGTCAAGGAAGGAGTGCCACATGGCTGCGTCTAGCAGAAATAAACAAGGTACAAAGGTGATTTGGGTATGAGAGCCATCACCCCATTGGTTAGGTGATTTAACTAATCTGGCTGGCTAGGCAGATGTTCCCGTCCGTCCTCACCAGTGCATGTGTGTCCTTCCTGAAGCTGTGCATGTGCTTGCAGAGAGGACAGCCTTTCCCAATAGAAGAGCATCTATCTTGGGTCAAGGATCTATGAGAGGCTATAACCTCCAAGCAAACTTTGGAAGTCCGTTTGTAGGAGAATGCAGGGGAGTCAAGTTTTTAGGGTTCCAGATACATCTAAATCCTGTGCTACATGCACCAGTCTGCCTTTTTTTTTTTTGAGAACATAAAATACTCAAAATGTTCTCAGCATGAATATGTTGCCACCCTAGTCTTCATATTATTTCTAAAAAAAAAAAAAAACTACTTTTCCAATACTAAGTAATGTCATAAGGAAAGATAGCCAGGCACAGTCAGGAACCACGTAGGAAGAGCACATACCAGGCAAAGGCGTCTCTACTGATAAACAACTATGCTTACTGTGTAACATAAATAAAACACAGGCTTGATAATTTTAACAGGAGTCTGGGGTCTATATATTCAAAGGTAACAGCAGAATTGAAACAGAGCTAAATAAGAATCCCACTATTTTTTATTATTTTTTGACTTTTTTTATTTTATTTTTTCCCATCTTTATTAACTCGAGTATTTCTTATTTACATTTCGATTGTTATTCCTCTTCCCTGTTTCTGGGCCAACATCCCCTTCTATATGGGTGTTCCCCTCCCCATCCTTCCCCCATTGCCGCCCTCCCCCCAACAATCACGTTCACTGGGGGTTCAGTCTTAGCAGGACCCAGGGCTTCCCCTTCCACTGGTGCTCTTACTAGGATATTCGTTGCTACCCATGAGGTTGGAGTCCAGGGTCAGTCCATGTATAGTCTTTAGGTAGTGGCTTAGTCCCTGGAAGCTCTGGTTGCTTGGTATTGTTGTACATATGGGGTCTCAAGCCCCTTCAAGCTCTTCCAGTTCTTTCTCTGATTCCTTCAACGGGCGTCCCGTTCTCAGTTCAGTGGTTTGCTGCTGGCATTCACCTCTGTATTTGCTGTATTCTGGCTGTGTCTCTCAGGAGAGATCTACATCCGGTTCCTGTCGGCCTGCACTTCTTTGCTTCATCCATCTTATCTAATTGGGTGGCTGTATATGTATCCCACTATTTTTTAAAATGCAACAATCCCAGCACCTGGGAGGCTGGCACATTGAATCATGAGCTCAAGGTCATTCTAGGGTACACTGTGAAACCCCATCCCCAAATACTGCAACAGCCAGGCTTTGGGTATAGTCATTGCATGGCTATAGTAGGCCTGTGCGTGCTTAGCAGGCTTGAGATGAGTGAGCTTAATCCTTCCATCTTTCAAAAGTTCAGCAAATCAGTTAACAGCCAAGCCTATGATTTTAGTTGTAAGTTACACATGGCTGAAGGAAAGTTGAAAAACCAGAAGACAAGAGACAATAAACTACTAGAATGTTAACACCAAAACCCAACAATAGTGGAAAATACAAAGGAAGTTAAGATATCTGCATGAACTCAAGTTGAAGAGCTAAAGGTCTTTTGAAATAGTAAAAGAAAGGGAGCCCATGGCAGGAGCAATAGCCAAGGAGTCAGTGGCATACGGTTCAGTCTCCATCTGAGTCACCGTCAGTCCTGGTCTCAGGTCATTTCAGCCAGCCAGAACACCTAGAGGTCCTCTAGGGGGCAATGTTGCCTAGTCCAGGTGCAATCAGAGCTTGGCAGAGCTGAAAACACCCAAATGCTCTTTGTGGATGAAAGACACGACAGTTAGTTAGCCTTGAGAGGAAACCAGAGTTCCAACCTGACAGTGAGAGAGGAAGAGACCTAGAATGACCCTTAAGTACAGAAGCAGGTTCTGTGTGTCCGGAGCACAGGGGCATGGCCAGGTGATCACAAGACTGCAAGAAGCAGGCAGCACTAGAATACCCAGAACCTCTGAGCCACAGAGACGTTAAAGCCTCGTCCTGTGGCCGTGGAGGCCATTATTGAGATTTAAGCAGAGTGGGATAGGATTGGACATACGTGTTACAAGACCTGCAGCGGTACAGCTGGAGAACTGAGTGCAGAGGGGAATGTGGTGACTGGGCACACTGTGGTAAGCCACTTCAGTGGAAGCTGAGGATAACTTGTGCTAAGTCAGCAAGGTACAGACCAATGGCAATGCTTGGGCATTCTCATAGGTACTCTCAAGCTTGACTCATTGGCCCCAAGTGTTTATGGGTATTGAAAACAGTATCGTAAATCTCTATTTTTCATTGTGCTTTTATAGTTTTTCAGTTTCTTTTTATATGTGTTTATCTTTTAAACTTACCAATAATTAATATAGAACTTTGGGAATAAGGGAAACATCAACACAGATATTTCAGCTTAGACAAAAATCACAAAAGACTATAAGGAATGAGTTCATCAAATTAAAATTATTAGATTCAGTTGGGGGTGAGGGCGGTAATGGGAGGAAGATGGGGAGGGGAACACCCATAGAGAAGGGGAGGGGTAGGGGTTAGGGGGATGTTTGCCTGGAAACCGGGAAAGGTAATAATAATTGAAATGTAAATAGGAAATACCCAATCAAAAAAATATTTAATTCACATGCTCTAACCACTGCAAAATATAGTTTAAAAGTAATGTGGACTGTTTAACTGTTTGGCACAGGAGAGACACACATTTTAAGTTACTTAGAATTGATTTGAATATTCCAATTGCACAGTGGTCATAAGGACCGCTAGCCTGAGCCTTTGCCTCATGCACAGTGGGTCCTTCGAAATCACAACAAATAATTTATTTAAGGCAGTTCAAAAAGGAAAACTGCTCATCTTTAGACCGCAACCAGAGAAGGGTCTAGATTCTGCCAGTGATTTCTGGCTTGGCCCCATCACTCCTCACCATATAAGGCGTTTTGTGTGGTCTCTCTTGCACCGATGGTCTCTGGTGTCCTGACCTGAAGGCCCAACAGCTCAGCTCCTTCCATGAGAACAGCATTGAAGCAAGTCATCCATGAGAGGTTCACTCCCCGTTGCTTCTGCCCAACTCCTGATGCCCAGATCTGTCTCTCAGAGCTGCCTTTCTCCCACCACTTTGGATGTTGGGCAAGAGAAGGGTCGATCATTCTGCCTTTCTAAAACCAGTCTTTGACCCAGGCCTGTCAACCAAGCCAAGGCTGAGGTACTGTCCTCTTCACCCACCAGAAAACCCTTCTACACTGTCTTGCCAAGTGACAAAAGATGTGCATATCACATCTGTTTTTTCCAACAGGCCTGACTTGTCAGTCACAGATCTTCAGACTTCAGAGAAATGCAGAGCCTGCCAGTGGATGGTACTGACACAAACACCTCAGTGGATGAGGTGGAGAGATCATTTCCACTCTTTCCTGATGAGCTCCAGGCACTCAACAACAGATCAGAAGAGTTCCTAAAAAATGGGAGGGGTGGCATAAAAAATAAGACATTGTCTGAAAAAATCCTGGGCAATTGGGAAAAAATACTTTCCTAAATAACTCAGGAGCAAAATGGGCTAAGCAATAGTTTACAGGCAGCAAAACACTCATATTTTAAATCTGTGACGCCATAGTTAAATAAACAAATGGGGTTAAATTCTTTCATTTTTAAACATCTAAAAGCTCAAATAAGCAAAATATTAGCTCAAATAGAGCTCTACCATGACCACTAAAGGAAGTTAACAAGTTAAAAAGCAAAACCATGAGGTGGCTCAGACCTGTTTCTTTGCTGTCAGAAGGATAGGGTGAACATGGGCAACAGCAGACGTGTGAGGTGCGGGCATGGGTCACTGTGACTCAGAGTGAGGACACTTGGTGGCTACCCTGAGGGACATTTACTTTAGACTTCTAGAACTGAGTATGCTTACACCGCAGGGCATTCATTTCTAGTCCTTAGGAAACCAACACACGGACTCTAAAATCAGCAAGGGCCAAGGACAGCCAAGGCAATGTGAATCAGAACCAGAGCCGAAGGCCTAAGTTCCCAAACACCAAGTCCTAAGAAGCTGTAGCAGCTAAGATGGATGGTATTGCTACAGAGTTGAAGGCATGAGAGAGTGTGGCACTCAGTGTTGCTATAGGACATGCCCAGACCTAAAGTTGTCAGCACAAAGGAGATTTATTACCTCAGAGGGGCAAGAGGGGTTTGGGGGTGGGGAGAGGCAACCTCTGGATGGCAGATAGCAAGCAGCAGGTGTTTTTGTTTAGTTGTTGTTGTTGTTGTTGTTGTTGTTGTTGTTGATGATGATGATGATGATGATGATGATGTTGTTGTTTTCAGGAGTGGGTTTTATGGAGAAAGGGGGAAGTCTGTGCTAGGGTAAGATGCTAAGTCCTGATTGGACAAGTTAGCTGCTGTAGTCAAATAATGAATTTTAATTGACGGACCTCAGCGTCTAGCCTCAGTAATAAGTCAGTGATCAAATAAGGGAATAGGCCTTGGGAATAGCTTTTAAAATATAATCAAATGGTCTTTAACAAGGGAGAGAGAAAGGGAAAGGGCAAAGTCTGTTGGGGCCATGTTGGCCATGTGTGGCCCTAACTGTGCCCTTCAAAAGCGATGCACCAATGCTTTGCAGAGGATAAAGGAGAATTCTTGATAAGTAGTTCTGAGTCAACTGGATATCTCCTGGGGTAAGAAACGTGGACCTTATCTCACATCGGCAGCGGCAGCAGCAATGAGTTCCATTGCATGGCAGAGCTACATGTAAATCAAAGAGCGGAGCTTGGAAAGGTGGCACGGAATGCTTTCATAGGATCAACAACTGCCTCGCCAAGGAGAGTCAAAGGTTATTTGCCATTAAAGAAAACGTAGAAAATGCACACTTGTCTAAAGCAAGTACTGCTCTTTCACCAAAAGCTACGATTAACAGATGAAAAGACAGTGAAGACTCACATCTAAGTTCAAAAGAGTCCCTGGGAGTGAGTACACAGAGCTCAGATGAACAGGAGGAAAAGATTTTAAGATGCTTCTCCAAAGAGAACAGCCGAGTGCTTGATAAATATGCGGGAAGGCACTTGCTCTTTAGACCTGAAAGAGAATTAAATAACCAGTCCAAGGTCAGGAAGAGAGTATGTGGTGGAGCCCAGACAAGAACCAGTGTGTTTCTTAAGGGTCTGTTAGTCCAATAACATTAACAATTCCATTCCCTATGTGTCTTAGACAGGACTTGTATTTCTGCACAAAAGATTATGACCAAGAAGCAAGTTGGGGAGGAAAGGGTTTATTCAGCTTACACTTCCACATTGCTGTTCATCACCAAAGGAAGTCAGGAAAGGAACTCCCAGAGGGCAGGAACTTGAAGGCAGGAGCTGATGCAGAGGCCATGGAGGGGTGCTGCTTACTGGCTTGCTTCCCCTGGCTTGCTCAGCCTGCTTTCTTATAGAACCCAGGACTACCAACTCAGAGATGGCACCATCCACAAGGGGCCCTCCCCTTTTGATCACTAATTGAGAAAATGCTTTACAGCTGGATCTCTCGGAGGTATGTCCTCCAGGGAGGCTCCTTTCTCTGTGATAACTCCAGCTTGCGTCAATTGACACACCAAACTGGCCAGTACACTCTGTCTTCCTGTCTTACCTAGCACGCCCTTATCGTTCTACTTTACCAGGAACATTCGTTCCAGTTTGCAAAGACCAACTCAGTTTGCATCCCTGTGAACCCTGTCTGCTCTAACACTTGGTCGGGCCTCTTTCCCACATCAAGGGCTTCCAATAGGGATCCCAAACTGAGCCTGCCTGTACCGACAAAGCAGAGACTGCAAATGATGGAGTTGGCAAAGAGTAGGGGAGCACACATGGGGCAAGTCTGGTCTACAGGGTAGAGAAACTGGTCAGATCCACCTGATCTGCAACTGATGATATGATATCAAGAAGATCAAGTTTGACTTGGGTGTGGAGTCGTCTTTGAAATGGTGGGTTTGTGCTGTTGTGGTTGTTGTTGTTGTTCTTGTTGTTGTTTAAACTGGGGAGGGGGAAGTGTAGTGGTTTGACTATGCTTGGCCCAGGGAGTGGCACGATTAGGAGGTGTGGCCTTGTTGGAGGAAGTGTGTCACTGTAGGAGTGGGTTTTAAGACCTTCATCCTAGCTCCCTGGAAGCCAGTCTTCTAGTGGCCTTTAGATGAAGATGTAGAACTCTTAGCCTCTCCTGCACCATGCCTGCCCAGATGCTGCCATGCTCCCTCCTGGATGATAATGGACTGAACCTCTGAACCTGTAAGCCAGTCCCAATTAAATGTTCTTGGTCACGGTGTCTCTTCACAGCAGTAAAATCCTACCCAACACAGAAAGTAAATGAAAAAAGAAAATATAACAGACAGATTATCTCAGAGCCAGACTGGGTCAGGCAGACTCAAAGTCCACATTAAAAACTGACCAACCTCTTGGGGGCTGGAGAGATGGCTCAGTGGTTAAGAGCACCGACTGCTCTTCCAGAGGTCCTGAGTTCAATTCCCAGCAACACATGGTGGCTCACAACCATCTGTAAAGAGATCTGATGCCCTCTTCTGGTATATCTGAGGACAGCTACAGTGTACTTATATATAATAAATAAATAAAATCTAAAAAAAAAAAAAAAAAAAACTGACCAACCTCTTGGGATGAGGGGTTGTCTCTCTTTTCGAGAGGTATTTCCAGACATGGTGGACTTTATTAAGGGCTGCTTAATAAAGTCACGCTTACATTCTTACCACCCGTGTTCCTGAGACCTGGAAGGAAAAGAGAGAAGATATAAGACAGTTCCCAACACCCCCACCCCTCAGCCACACCCCCCCCCCACCCCTACTCCTCCACCATCACCCCCCCACCCTCCCACTTCCCACTCCACCCCCACCCCCTCAATATAGCAGGAAACCACTTCTCTGGAGTGGGTCATTTCAGAGGAAATGAGGTAGAGGGGCATTTGATGTAAATCCGTGTCTGCCACACAGGGGCAGTATAACTACACCCTGCCACCATTCTGCCAGCCACTGGAGGTCTACAGCCACAGCCCCAAATCGCTGGAGAGAAGCCCCACTTGGTGAACAGAACAGGCAGATGGGCAGGCTTGTAGAGGGCCAAGCCTGTATTTGGGACACTGCGTTCTCTCGTTGAAACAAAAGTTGAAGTTGAAAATAGCTCAATCCATGTGACGAGAAGGGCTCTGGAGGGGGATCAAGCAGGGAAACACATTATCAGGATAACATTGGTGGTTTTCCTCCAGGGAGTCCCAAACAGGCAGCCCTCCTTTATGAGCGAACCGGGTAAACATCTTGCCTGTCTTCAACTCTGCCTTGGTTCAGAAACAATCTAAGCAGAATCTTCTTTTATTAGCAACAAAAATCCAATTTCTTTTTTCCATTCGATGCAAGAGAAAACTGTGTAAATCGACCAGAGCTGACAAAAATCCGTTTCCAAAAGAGTGTTGTTGACAGATAGCATGGCTGTTGGGATGCATTCCACAGGGCATTAAACCAATGATGAGAAACGGGTTCTTAAAAACAGGTCCGAAGACCCCTGTTTTTACCTGTCAGGGGTTCACTGCTGTGAACAAACACCATGACCAAGGCAACTCTTATAAGGACATTTAATTGGGGTTGGCTTACAGGTTCGGAGGTTCAGTCCATTACAATTAAGGTGGGAACACGGCAGCATCCGGGCAGGCATGGTGCAGGAGGAGCTTAGAGTTCTACATCTTCATCTGAAGGCTGCTAGCAGAATCCTGACTTCCAGGCAGCTAGGATGAGGGTCTTTTTAAAGCCCATGCCCACAGTGACACACCCACTCCAACAAGGCGACACCTCCGAATAGTGCCACTCTCTGGGCCAAGCATATACAAACCATGACAACCCCAGTCAGTGGTAAACTTGGAACCAGCTTGCCTTGTTGATAAACTTACTATGAAGAAGAAGAGAAAATAGCACTCACCTGAGAAAGAATGCCCACTTCTTTCAGGCAACCCCAAGCAAAACACTGAATGATCAGTGATCCTTTGTTAATATTTACTGATACATGACGTGGTAACCTGAGTTTTATGTTGAGATCAGCTGTGAGGGCAGGATCCCTGTGAGAGGGACAAAGCCTGGAGGGAGAGGGTAAAGAACCTGGCCTCTGGTTCCTTTCCTTATAGTACGTGAAGCCTGGTTGGAATATGACTATCCGTGCTGACTGGCCACATTCCCAGCCATTCTTTCAGCTAGATATGGGTGCCAGGTTCTTGCCCAAAAGGCAGAAATAGAAATTTTAAGTGGGTTACTGAGGAAAATTGTTGACTCTCCTAGGAGAAAGTCATTAGGCCCTCCTTCTGTGAAAACAGTAAACTGTTAAAACAATTCCCACATATTATCTAAGTATATAATTATCTTACTAATGAAGGAGCCAGCAAGATGGCAAAGCTGGCCAGCTAAAACCAGACTGGGTATGACAGTATACCCCTGTGGTTCTAGCATCTGGAAGGCTGAGGTATGGGAATAGCCATGAGTTCATGGCCATTCTGGGCTACACAGTGAGTATCAGGCTAGACATGGATGTAGAGCAGGCATCTGTCTTGAAAACCAAACAAATAAACGAAAACACACAAAAGCGAAATCACAAAACCAATGCAGAAACCACAACAAAGTAAACCCTAGAGCAATAACACGTAGTGACATACCAAAGTGGCTTCTGCTCTTTAAGGCAACAGAATCGTGTCTTCTTAGGAAAAGACGTACTGTGTCGTACCAGTTCCCCGAGTTAACTTGTGACTTTAGAGTCTCATCAACAGTAACTGAAGAACAAGTCATTTCAAGAGCAAGACAACCCTGGCGGAATCTAGTCAGGCTGTGGTCTGGATCCTACACTAGATCTTTCCCCAAGCGTTGGTTGTTCTTCTTATCTACCTTTCTTCTTCTAAATGGCGGGAATAGAATGCATTGGCTAGAGCCGCAGCCGCTATGAGGATGGAATCTATGAACAAGGATGGCAGGTCAGAAAGGGAGGAGGAACCAGGTCTAACAATTACACAGCCATCAAAACAGCCCGAGCCACTCACGTCTCAGCTCTTCCCATGAAATGCATGGGAAAGTAAGTGTTTCTAGCTTTAGCCACCGACATTTTGGATTTCTGCTGTGTGAAGTCACATCTAATTTTCTGAAGAGGCAGGAGAAAATAAAAGACTGAGTATTTAAATCGTGCAGGAAATGAATCGTTTGTTTAGACAGACTCGGACAGACCTATCGAAGAAAGCATGGGCAACCAGGTTTCTGTGTGACAGATGAGTGAAACATTCTCTTCATACTAGTTGGTAGTTACAGTTTTACTACTGGCTTGAAAGAGAAGATACCAAAGAACCAATTCGACTGCAGACAAACTGGTGAAATTAACCGCAGAAACTAGGATGATGGCACCAAGTGAGAAATTGGAATATTTATGAATTTACTTACATATTCCACGAAGCCTGCTATTTTCTCAGTTTAATTCTGTGTAACTGCATGCCATGTTGCTCTATGCTGTACATACCTGTGTAGACCTGATACTGTATGTATGTGTGTATTACTTAGCATAATTTTTCTCCTAAAAGATTTTGGACAGCTATGAAACAATCTATCTGCATATTTGAGATATCGCCCAGCGTTTACTAAGTACTTACCTTGAATAGACACTGAATTTCATTTTAAAACCAGTTTCCCCACCGAAGTTATCTCCTGAGAGTCTGTTCTTGATGTCTGCTTCTGGTTGTCCTGGATCTTAGGATCCACTGGTTGTAATCCTGGGAGATCCTGATGCTCTGGGTGGGGAGGTGGAGCCTGAATAGCATTGTCCAATGGGGTATCACCAGATAGATATACCGCACTTAAGGGTAGGATCCATTCCCAGCAGTAGATGGCTAACACGAATGAACAATGGTAATTTGTAGATGTTTTGTAATATGCTGCTTGGGCATATTTTATCTTCTCATCTTTTGCTTATATATTGTATTTCTTGGCCAATGTTCTATTGCTGTAAAGACACATAAGGACCAGAGCAGCTCTTATAAAAGAAAGCACTTGCTTACAGTTTCAGAATTTTAGTCCCTTATCAGCATGGCAGGAAGCATGGTGGCACACAGACAGACAGAATGCTGGAGGTGGAACTGGGAATTCTACAGCTGGATCCACGGGTACTAGTGAGAGCGAGTGAACAGAGAGAGAGAGAGAGAGAGAGAGAGAGAGAGAGAGAGGGAGAGACAGAGACAGAGACAGAGACAGAGAGACAGAGACAGAGACAGACAGAGAGACACCTCTGGGCCAGGCTGGCTTGGGTTTCTGAAACCCCAAAGTCAATTCCCAGGGACACACTTCCTCGGCAAGGCCTCAAAATCTATCTAATCCTCCCCAAGTAGTACCACTGCCCTGGTGATTAAGCATTCAAATATGGAGCTCACTGGGACCATTCCTATTCAAACCAGTACGGTATGCCTGCCCGTTTTCTAAAAAGAGAGAAAGAAGGGGTGTGGAGCTGAATGGATGGGGGTGTGGGGAGAATCCGGAGTTAGGAGAGAGGAAATTGTGATCAGAATGTATTGTATGAAATTTAGAAACGTAAAATGGTGATGAGCGGGATGAACCATGCACCGAGAGGGCAGACAATGGGAGCGCAAAACCGACAGGGCACTGGCAAACGTTGAGCCAGCAAAGAGCTGTTCCAGGGAAGGTCCGTACAGAAATGACTGGAGCCTTGGGTGATGATGAAGGAAGAATACGCCATGCGACAAGAACAACCCAAGGCTCATCTTTCTCCTTCCTTTCTCCCTTTCCCAGTCTTGGTCAGGAGACATGGGAGACGGGGGGGGGGGAGGGGGCTCAAGCCCTTATCTATTAAATCCTGCCCTCTCAGTAAATGCGGTTCAACTGTAAATAAGAAACTATCCAACACAGCGTGCAGTCGCCTTATAGCTCTGCGAGCTGAAGTTCGACTCTTGTTTTAAACTTAGTTTAGAATTAAACTCTATTCCTTGCCCATAGTGAGCCCTAACAAACACCGAAGGATAAACCAGTTCTGTGTGATTATTTTACAGCTGTCCAAATTCGGCAGAAGCTATTGTTTAGAATTTTAAAATCATCTTAAGAAACGAGCCCAAGGGAGGTAGGGGCGAGGTGGGGTGTGAGCTTAGAAATGGATTACATATACAGGTGCCCCAGCTTTAGTCTGGGCTCTCAATTGGTCCCCTTTTCCCTCTCCTCTGAGGGCAGAACTTCCTCTTTCTTAACTTAAAAAAAAAAACAAAAAAACATCATATTGAACCAGGGAAAGTTATGAGAGAAAGGATTGAGCATGGATGTTACAACCTTATATAACAGGTATTTTTATAGCACAATTTAAACCTAATACGGCTTTCCTTTAGTTGCTATATTTATTTCCGAGAGCACAGTGCTTTGGAATCACACACTGGGCAGGATTGTTCCTGACTGCCTAGTCCACCCTGGGGCTTCTCTCCACTTAGAGGCTGGCTATGTCTGTGTTTCTGCAGTCAGTGCTAATAAAGTAATGCATGTGTCTTTTGGGTAGACAGTGGGAAGCTCTCTTTGTCTCCTTTTGAGTTTGAGGCCACAATCAAATAAAAAAGAGAAGGCGACAGGCACATCTACCAGAAGCCACATCACCCCAGCTGTTTCATTAAGGCAGATGAGAGATCTTGGTACAGAAGAGAAGTTAATTTTAACTGGCCATGAGAGGAAGAAAATGATTCTTCCTCCAGAAAGTAAAATTCTCTGATACCTAAAAGAAGCTAATTAGGTCAGCAAGGAGAGGACTTGTTCTTCCGGGTATGGACAAAGGAGGCCGGAGATTTTCCTGGATTACCACAGAGATGGCAGACCCAATGAACATGATCTGAATTTAACAAACAGATCAAATAGGAACTGAACCCCCCAACTTGTGTGATGCGGGTAACTTTTGCTTATGTCACTTGTTAAATTAGCCTGCCTCCATCTTGGGCTTGAAAGCTCTCTTATAGTAAAGTCAAATTAGGTTCATTTCTGCTTCTGATTAAATCTCAGTTTCTCAAGGATTTGGCTACGCCCTGCCTGTAACCTCAACTACAAATGATTCTGTACTGCCTGTACAACAAAAGCTGTTAGGATCACCCTGCAAAAATGGCTTCGTTTCAGAAGATTGTTATGGCCAACTGTGTTCTTCTGTAATCATGCCTATTTGGCCGGCAAATCCCTCATTTAGAAATGCCCTACTCCTGAACTAGAAAAACTTTTATCTGACCCATTTCAAATTCTGATCTCTTGATCCCTGCCTTCAGGGAAAGACAGCCCATGTGTGTACACACACACACACACACACACACACACACACACACACACACACACACACACACACACACACACACACACACACACACACACACACACACACACACACACACACACACACACACACACACACACACACACACACACACACATACACACATGGTTTGCTTTAATTAATTTGGCCATGATGATTTGGCTTGGTGGTTTTCCTTCTCTCATATGTGGCATTAAAGTGCTCTCCCTGCTTTTGTCTAGAGCTGTTGATATGATAGAGAAGAAGCCAAGCCCTTGAGCTATAAATGTTCATGGTGGAGCCATCCTCAGAGAGTAGACTTCATCATACTCAGAGACAAGCAAATAAAGGACCCCTCCTAGTAACATCCAAGATGCCTTGGTTTCTGATAAGCTACAAGGCTGGAAACAGCATCCCAAACTTCCAAGAGTACCCATCTTCCCTGAGAATGGCCAAGCTAAGAGCTGGGAGTGGAGGTGAGGGGTCACCCTACCTCCTCAGCAGGGGCAGTGGCTTAAATGAAAGTGATAGAGAAAACTCAGAATGTAACATCAACCACGAGCAGAGCAGCTCTGTCCACAAACGTCGCTTGTTAGATGACAACAACACACTTTTAAAAGAATTCTACAAACTCTTATTTGTGTATGTGCAGTTGTACGAATGTGTGCAGAGGCCAGAGGTAGACATCAGGTGTCTTCCTCAATCACTCTTCACCCTATTTTTCTATTGGACTGTGCTATGTGTGTGTTTGCATGTTTCTAAGCATGCATGTAGATGCAAGGCACATGGATACACATGCATGTGGAGGCTCCAGTTTGCAAATATTGTTGCGAATTATCCTCCATTGCTTTTCTGCCTTCTTCAGACACACCCAGAGCTCAGTGATATGGTTAGTCTCTCTACTAAACTTACTTTGGAGACTCACTGTCTCTGCCTTCAACTCTGGAATTATAGTCCTACTACCAAGCCCACTCAGCATCAACATGTGTTCTGAGGGTCTTAATACCAGTCCTCATGCTTGGACAGCAAGCTTGTTAACCACTGAGCCATGCCCACATCCCTCTACCTGGTATGTTGAGACAGATCTCTCACTGAACCTGGAGCTTGCTAATTTGGATACACTGGCTGGTCAACAAGGACCAGGATTCTGCCTCCCTAGTGCGGAGATTACAGGCACATTTTTGCCTGGATTTTTCCCGGATTCTAGGGCATCAGATCTAGGGCTTTATGTTTGCACCGAAAGCACTTCACTGACTGAGATAACTCTTGTGCCCCACAAACCCTAATTTTTGAACACTCATAGTCACCACTAAGATAAACCCAGAGCTTCAGAAGTTTAACGTGACAGAAAAACACTGAAAAGGGAAAAAAAAAAAGCCATTTGGGAGCTGTCATCTGCTCCTCCTTAGCCTACATTGCCAACTATGCAGGGGTGGGGAGGAAAGGAAGGAGCAAGCGTGTTGATCAGCCTCACCCGAGAGGGAGGGCATGGCCAAAAGCAGGGACGTGGGAGGACAGGGAGGAGGGTGTGAGGGCCCTGGCATTTACAGACTGCAGAGGAGTTGAAAAAAAGTTTGAACATTACCCATGAATTATGACTTCTATCTTTTCAAAAGTTTGTAAGTTTGAATAAAACGGAAACACCTATTCATCCCAGAATCATTCTAACACTGCACTGTGGCTGTGAGAGTCTATCAGTGTGGTGGTTTAAGTGAGGATGGCTACCGTAGGCTCAAGGATTTGAATGCTTGGTTCCCCAGTGGGTGGAGTTGTTTGGGGAGGATTAGGAGGTGTGGGATTATTGGAGGAGGTGTGTCACCAGGTGGGGACTCTGAGATTTCAAAAGCCCACACCATTCCCAGTTAGCTCTCTCTGCCTCCTACTCATGAATCAGCTATAAGCTCTTAGCTACTGTTCCAGCACCAGGGCTGTCTGCCTGTAACCATGCCCCTTGCTATGCCAGTCATGGACTGGACCTCTGAAACTGCAAGCCCCAGTAAACTCTTTCTTTCATAAGTCACCTTGGCCAGGGTATCTCTTCACAGCAATTGAAAATTGAAGACATGGTGTGGCATAAACGAGGTAACAAGGCCTTATACCTGTGAACAGTTTAAATGATAGGAAATGCAGTCACTCTGATTATTTCAAACACTTTCACTGTGACCCAAGGCCAATCATGTGCCAAGTTCTTCGTAATCTGTGTCTTACAAAATAATGTCTCCTACTTTTATTATCCATTTGCAATTAATCACATTTATGCAAGGCCATTATTCAAAAATATAATCAAGCACTTGCGAGGCGGCTCAGCTGTTAAAATCTAGGCTCACAACCAAAAAGAATATAATTGAGAATATAAAACTCTACTGTAAGGGATTCACTGCGAACGACTTTTTAAAGGGACACAGACCAATATACTGCAAATGAGAAAATGGACCAGACCTGCCCGTGTATATACATGCAGTATCTTTTAATGGCTACAATTGATATGCACATTATAATCATCAATTCAATATGTAAAGACAACCTTTCAGCCTCTCTTCAGGACACTGTGTTAGCTAGACTTCTCCTTGTGTGGTAGAATGTCTGGCATAAGCATCATATAAAGAGGAAAGTTGTTCAGTTTATTGAGGTTTAAGTCTATCGTGGCCAAATATGTGCTAGAGCAGTTCGCACCTTGGCAGACAGGAAGCAGAGAAGAAAGAAGGGATACTGAACGGGACATAACCTTTAAAGTCACGGCCTAGTCATCCGTTTCCTCCAGCTAGGCTCTGTCTCCCCAGATAGTGTTGCAAGCCTGGGGCCAAGCATAATACACAAGGCTTCCGGGGGTACCTCACGTCTAAACCATAACACTATTCAATGCAGCGCAGAATTCATTGAATTGGTTCCACAAGGCACAAATTTTCAAGCACGTCAAGTGAGAGCATAAATAAACTCATTCCCGTGTTTTCCCACTGTATCCGTAGCACTGGAGGAAAGATATAATTCATAATGTAGATAAGATTTCAAAATGAATAGTACATAGAAAAGCTGTATGGAAGCTTACAATATTTCAACCCAAGAAAATTTTAATTAGAAGGGATAGCCGAACTCAGGCAACATGGTGGGGAATATTGGGGAAGTGGGGATTATTGGGATTAAAAGTTTAAGTTGAGGTAGAATTGGGAGAGGAAACAGTACAGGGTGAGTCAGCCAAAACTAAGAATATATAAAGAATCCTTGTTGAAATCCAGTAATATCAATAACTGGATGCCCCACTGTGCATGTCATCATTTTAAACACTCTAGTCCCAGGCTCAGGGAACATCATGAAAGAGTGTAAGAGACTGCAGGTGGGGAGGAGGGCTGTGAAAAGTGAACTCTGGGCATGGCATGTCCATTACACACAACAAATGCCACAGCTGTGGTCACCTGTATGGGCTAGGTAGCCAAGATTCCAGCATAGGTATGGGAGTGGCTGGCCCTAAGGCCATAGGCTTTCAAGAAAAGCTTTCAACAGTTGGGGCAAGGAGAGTTATTTTTCTTTGAGGGTGTAGTAGGTTGCCCATGCCCCAGGGGGCGGCCCCACAATCATGTGCATATTGGCAGCATTACCTAGACAAAGGGAGGCTGTAAAGTTGGGAGGGATACTGGGTAGACGCTAGTAGGAGTTGGAAGGAGGTAGTGGGAGATGGGAACAATCTGAATACATTGTATGGATGTGTGAAAGCTTCAATGAATAAGTAAAACCTTTTAGGAAAATATTCCCGTATGGGCTTGGATTGTCAGGAGTTGAACCAGGTGATCTGAGGACAGAAAATCAGGGAAATCTAGTAAATTTCCATTCTGTGACTTTTCATTTCTGGACGACATTCATTATCTGTTGTTTTTCTACAGGACTGGCATTTTAAAGAATGTGTAGACACCTAAGAGAGAGAGAGAGAGAGAGAGAGAGAGAGAGAGAGAGAGAGAGAGAGAGAGAGGGAGGGGAAGGAGGGGAGGGAGGAGAGGACATTCATCTAAAGTGTACAATGTGATTAATTTTTTAGTATATTAAGAGTTGTGCAAACCATCAATTTTGCAGATTTTCAAAATCTTTCTTCTCCAAAAAAAACCAAACAAATAAAAAACCCAAAACAAACAAACACAAACAAAACAAAAAGAAAAAATCCATTGGCAGTCACGCCTCAGATCTGCAGGTTCTCTTCCCAGAGCCAAGTAGCTATGTAGATACATTCTGTCCCAGTAGAGATGCCCTCTCTTTTGAGTATTTCACAATGGAATAATACAAAATGTAACTTTCGTCTACAACTTTGTTCTTTTACTTAGCATAATGTTTTCAAGACTTAATCATATCCTAACTATTTTATTCCTTTGGTACGAGGTCATATTTCATTTTTTGGCCCCATTTCATTCATCCCTGGGTCAGCTGGTGGGCATTTGAGATGTTTCCACCTTTGGATATGAATAAGGCTTTGGATAAATAATGGTAATGCTTTGTATATGAGGAATGCTTCAGTGAATGTTTGTATATAAGACGTGGGGGAAAGGGGTGCTAGTTGTGGCTACAAAGTGTCTGCTACCCAAACTCAAGGACATAAGTGTTGATCCCCATGATGCAGAAAGACCCTTGTTACCCCATCACTTGAGGCTGGAGAAAGAGACAAGCAGATACAAGCCAATCAAGGCCATCAATGAGACCCAGGCTCAATGAAAGTCCATGTCTCAAAAAAATAATGGAGAGAGATAAAGATACCTGATATCTGCCTCTGACCTGCAGAGGTATGTGCATAGAGGCAGGCTGACAGACAGACAATAATGATTGTGTGTTGAAAAGGGCACATTTTAAATTCACCTTATGTTGTGGATTGCCCTGGTGCTGTTTGTATTTTGATGCTAATTCTGCTCTGGACCACCCTTCCCCCAGGGGCTACTGAAGTGAATCAGTGACTTCCTGTGACCCTTCTTCACAGTTTAAAGTAAATAAAATGTAAAATAAAAGCTAGAGCCTGTGATTGGGCAGTGGAAAAAAAGGTGGAGCTGGCCTGGAGAAACCCCAGCTATAAGATTCCCAAGCTATCAGATCCCTTATAACTTGGGGTTTCTCCAGACCCCATTATGTTGGAGATGCCAGAGCCCTGGGATGCCTGCCAAGGAAAGCTGCTGACAGGGAGTAGAACCAGCCTAAGAGAGAAGTGTGCTGCAGTCAGTGATGCTGAAAGGAGTCGGGGATCTAAAGAACATTCTGACTTCAGACTTGGAGACGCAGAGTTTGGAGTTTGCACAGCATGTTTTCAGTCTTTCTTTGGTCCAGTATTCCCTCACGGTGCTCCTTTCCTCCCTTTTGGGATGGTAATGCATGCTCTGTGCCATTATGTAAGTATAAGGTCTGCTTTTTAATTTTGGTTTTATAGGGGATTACAATTAAGAGATTTCCTGAGTCTCTGAAGAGACTATTTTTTTAAGACTATGGGGTCTTGTTTGTTCGTCTTAATGCGCTTCTTCATTACAATGTCGTCGTGTCCAGCCTACTGGGCCCAGGGAGTGGAATGTTGTGGCTGGAACAGGAATGGACTTCACAGGCTCATGTGTTTGGATCTGTGGCCCATAGAGAGTGGCGTTATTAGGAGGTGTGGCCTTGTTGGTGCAGATGTTGTCTTATATGAAGAAGTGTGTCATTTCAGACACAGAATTTGAAGTCTCATGTGCGCACTAGCCCGAGTGCGGCAGTTTCTCCCTGATGCCTGCAATCAAGATGTCGAGCTCTCAGCTCCCTCTCCAGAGCTACCTCTGCCTGCACACGTGTCACGTTTCCCCCATGCTAATGATGGACGAGACCTCTGAACCGTAAACGAGCCCCAATTAGATATTTTCCTTCCTAAGAGTTGTCAAAGTCAAGGAGTTTCTTCATAGCAATAAAACCCAAACTAAGGCAGGGGGATTTCTCTCAAGGCTCTCTCTCCTTCCTTTCTCCTTCAGCCTCTCCTCATCCCTATCATGTCCATGATGACCATGTCTCTTACTCTTTCACTTAGAGTGGTTTCTCCTAATGAAGATCCTTCCCACGCTTTTGAAGGGAAGCCATTCTCTCTCCTTTTCAAGGCTGCCATGTTGTGTTTGGTATATATATTCATATGCATTCTCAGTCATCCTCTCTTTCCCTCTGCTTTCTACTCTAAGGCTTGATCATGCCCACCCCACTATGGTCATCAAGCCTTTCTCTCCTAATAAAGCTCATTCTAAAAGGTAATGATGTTAGCTTCCTTCTCTGCAAACCTGCTCTTGCATATAATTTAAACTCCCTGACTGAATTGTCTTGTCATTGTCCCGGTAAACCAATAGACCATAAATGAGGACATTCCTTTCTGTACCGTCAGTCTGTTGGTCTAAGTTGACTCTTCCCATGTCAGAATCACAGTCTTGAACACTGCAGCATTAATGTAGCATGTCTTAAAACCAACAGGGAATGAATGCTTCAGATGTATTTTGTTTCCCCTCAAGATTAATAATGTTTCCTCATTTGGAAAGCCTTTAGACATTATTTCTTCAAATGTGATTTTTCTCCTTTTTCGCCTCCTTTAATTCTGTATCCCGATCACATATCTGTTGGTACATTTAACAACGTAAGTCCCTCGTTTCTCAGAGAATCTCTCGGTTTTCATCTTTGTTCTCTTTTCTCTGTTCTCCAGACAGCAATAGCTTATTGACCCGCCTTCACGTTTACACACACGTCTTTCATTTTAAACCTGTTGTTGAGGCCCTTTTCATTTTGGTCATTGCACTTTGCAACTCCAGATATTACTTTATAAACACACACACACACACACAAATACATGCATGTTAATGTGTAAAAATTTGTTTCTATTGATAGTCCTATTTGCCTTTACAATACTTTCCATCATCATCGTCGTCATCATCATCATCATATTCATCATCATCGTGTCTTTTTAAGACAGGATTTCTCTGCGTAGCCCTAGCATGGTACTTCCTGTCCTGGAATTTGTTCTGTAAACAAGGCTGGCTTTGAACTCGGAGATCTGCTGCCTCTGCCTCCTCAATGCTGGGATTAAAGGTGTGCAACACCACCATCCTGTTTTTCTTTTTAAACCATGGTTTCTAGCCGGGCACAGTAATGCATGCCTATAATTCCAAGCATTTGGGCCGAGGCAAGATCACTTTAACATTAAGGCCACCATGGTCTACATAATGAATGCCAGGCCGGTTACATCTGTAAAGCAAACCTCGCCTTGAAAAACAACAGCATGGCTTCTTTCAATTCTTTGAACATATTTATGAACATGTGGTGAGCATATCTGGTCTTTGCTAAGTCTAACATTTAGGTTACTCACAGGCAGCAATTGTTTCCTACCTCTAAACCATGAGCATGGACCACACTTTCTTGCTTCTTTTCAAAGCTTTTGATTTTTATGGAAAATTAGACTTCTGCTAACATACTGTCTCGGTCCTACACAACGGTCCTTTCCAGCCCATCTCTGGGGTTGCCTGTGGTTCATTCAGTGACTTGGCTGGACTACCTCAGGAAAGTCTTCGTCCCAGTGTTAAGCTGTAAAGTTAACCTTCAGAAGACATTCTCAGCCACACCAATCCTGTATCTTCCACCACTGAGTTGAAGGTGGGGAGAGACAAGGAGCAAGTCAAGTCCCAAGTACCACACTTTCACTACCTGAGATTTGATATTCCTGACTAAATACTTATTTGTTTGCTGTGTGTCTTCTATGTCCTCTTCAGTCTCTGGAGTTTTCAAGGGTTTTTTTTTTTTTTTCCTATTAATGATCTTTTGCTGGGGAACAGGTTGAAGGAATTTCTTTACCATCATTCCAGAACTGGACCTCTGGAATTTGTATTTGGTGTTTTAGCACAGAGGAAAACACAGTCCAAGCCAGTTGGCAGCCAAGGAAAAGAAATAACTTGGAAGCAAAAAGAACTCACTGGTCATGGTTACTCACCTCCAAGGGATTTTGCAGTACAACACACTCTGGAGTTCAACCACTTCTTGGCTGAACTAGCAGTTGCAAAGCTGTGAGCAGTGATGGGTGACAGCTGATACCATTGTGACAAGTGACTTCAGAGCCAGTTTGTTCTGACCACAAAGATGGCAAAAGCAGGTTGGAGTGGCAACCAAAGACAAAAACGTGGACTCCAGAAAGAATGTACAACTACGTTCAGCAGGGTGGTGACTAGAGTCAGGAAGTGAAGGAAGCGGCAGAAAAGAGGCAAAAGTGGGGTGGCATGGTGACCAGACAAGTAGTGGGCTCCAGAGAGAAGGCAAAAAGGAGGTGGGATAGGGGTCTCCCCAGGTTTACAAGTGGAGCAGTGGGAGGTGGACTGGGAAGGTCTTGGTCTGGCATCTTGTGAAACATTCACCTGCCTACTCTAAGACTCTGGAAAGCAGTAGTAGCAAATAGTAATATTCTATAAACCCCTACAAGAAGATGGAAAGTCTGTCACCAAATCAAAGGTGAAAATAAAGAACACGAAAAACAAAGTCTAGTCAGTTGCTTTTTGTTATATTGTACGTATGTATCTATCTATACGTGTATCTATTTCTGTATGTGTTTATTTGGTTCAGTTGTCATTCATTCATTCATTCATTCATTCATTTCCTACATACAGGGTTTCTCTGTGCAGCCTTGGCTGTCCCAGAACTAACTCTGTAGACCAGGCTGACCTTGAACTAAAAAGAGATCTACTTGCCTATGCCTTCTGGGTACTTGGATTAAAGGCATGCACGATCACCATTCAGCACTATTTTCTAAATATAGAAATTAGTTCTGTAAAAGAAACCTAGCAACCAAATATAAGCTCAGGTTAGTTATTTTAAAAAGTAGAAAGAGATTAAGATACCGTTTGAACATATCTGGGTACATGTAAATGCCGATATGTCGATGAACTCAGTGTTCATCAGCACGTTACAGCTGTAGAAGCACAGTACAGCTGAGTTATTGTAAAGGTAGAAACACACAGCAGAGGATCTGGAAAAACAAACAGCAAAAACGCTGCCAGAGCATTAGCAGTGGACAGCCACATCGCATAAATTGTTTCTGGCAATGTTCACCAGAAGTCTACAAAGAGAGTAGCCTTGCTATATTCATTTTCAAATAAGGAATCTGAGGCGAGAAGTAAAATCATTTCTGGGAAAGGGTCAACTTAAGACAGAAATCTAGATGAGCTTTTCTGGGTAAGGTGGTTTCTGACAGCATCCTTCCTCCTGATAAGTGGAAAATGGCTAACAACTGGCATCATTGAACAGTGAGACGGTGAGGCTGACTTTAATAATCTATCGTTTGTTTTTCTGTGAGTTTCCTTTTCTAAAACGACTGATTGTTAGTCTTTGTGGATGAGTGTTTGCCTGCATGTTTGTATGTATGTATGTATGTATGTATGTATGTATGTGTATGTGTACTGTACACATATCTGATATCTACAGAGACCAGAAGAGGTGTCAATGTCCCAGAACTGGAATTACACATGGTTGTGAGCCATCACATGGGTGCTAGAGAAGAAACCTAGATCTTCTGCGAAAGCAACAAGTCCTCTTACTCACGGAGTCAGCTCTTCAGACCCATTTTCCTGATTTTCTATAATGAGCACTTACTATGTGGTAAATTCAATTTTTTTTAGACAGCCTTAGAATAATCAGGCACATTCTACATGGAAATACACATATCCAAATGTTATCTCACTTGTAATTTAAAAAAAAAAATGGACATGGTGGTGTATAGTACCAGAACTTGGGGGGCTCAATCAGGAGGAATGGTGTGAGTTTGAGGCCAGCCCATGCTACACAGTGTGTCTCTGGCCAGTCTGAGTTAAACACTGAGAACCTGCCTCAAAAAGAGAGAAGAAAGAAAAGAAACGGGGAGGGAGTAGAGGAGGAAAGAACAAAGGAAGGGAGGCACAAACATAGGCTTATGTCTTTTACCATAAAAATCTCAGTGTAAAACAAATGTTTACAATGTAAGCTTCTTATAATTTGCTTGTCTTGTGAAAAAACTGAACTATATACACTTCATACCGAAAGTATAGAAAATCAAATGATTCTTAAGCTATGCTTTAAAATATGCAGGGTAAGTGAAACCATTCTGACCTAGAGGAAGGTAAAGACTGAAAACAGTTCAGTCCCGCAGGCATTTTCTTTAACAGTACTGGGGAAAGTGCCAAAGGACACAACGTGTGTGGAGGGAACCTGGCGCTTCCTGTCTTCTGCATTTCATCTGCTGACGATGCATGTCGATCCGCATCCTCAGTCTTTATTCCGTGTACCAGGGATAGCCATGACGGGAAGTAGTGGGCAGCCATTAATTGAATTATTGTGTTTTTCTTATCGTGGAAAAACGTCATCTTGGTTATGACCTGTGAAATTGGATCAATTTCCATTTTACTGGGATATAAATCATCCTAGGTGACTTTTTGCTTTTAGATAAAATCTTCCTAACACTGATTTTTAATTTGACTTTCAAAAAAAAAAAATAAAGGGAAAAGGGAGTCAATTAACTGTTTATACATGAGTGAACAAACAAACTAGTGCAGAGGCTGCAAAGACAGGAAATCTAGGAAATAAAGAAGGGACAATGAGGAAGCAGGAAGTGCAGTGTTTTCTGTTTTCCCTCATTACCAAGGAGATGGCACAGACTGCGGTAACCAGGCAACAGATGATGCTCTTACATTCCACCTTCTTTACCCCATTTACAGGGACAGGACTTGCAAGGGAAAGCATCATGGAAGAATTAAGAGTCTGTGAATGTGAAGGAACCCAAGGAAAAGAAGGAAGGTTGACCTGCAGGAAGAGATTGGTGTCTTTCAGTTATTTCTGTACATGGTGTATGTGTATGTAGAAATAACTGGAAAAGGCCTTACACAGAATGACATCCCTCGTGTGTAATTTTATAAGGATTCAGATGATCACAGTTCAAGAGAGTAACTCCTGAGAAGAGGTGTTTGACATCTACAGTTATCACAAGATACCATCTCATACTCCCTCAAATTCTTAGATAAAAGCCACTTCGATCAGCACACGTTACACGTTAGAGAAGATGTATAGCACAACGGGATCCCTAAAACTCCTTACATAGACCTGGGAGACTTGTTTTATAGTTCCTTTAAAATTCAATATACTTCTATCTCATGACTCTATTCTTCCTTAAGAAGGTAGCAAGAGAAATGAAAGCTTACATCCATTTCAAGACTTAACTAGGACATTAAGAGGACCCTCATAAGGGCCAATGGTTGGAAATAACGGAAACATTTCACCAAAGTGAGTGAATAAAAAATTGTAGTTATAGTTTAACAATGAACAATACAACAATAAAAACAGATCAAACAACCAATATACATATGTAAATCTAAAATATATACTGATGTGTAAGTTCATATCCTAGTTTCTATGGTAACAGACAGCAGTATGCAGTTATGGTCAGAGAATACTGATGTGTTTGGTGTGTTCACATTATGCCATGTATTTACTAGCCATACTGCTAATTTCTATTAAGAAACAGAAATTAAGTAGGTACTCTTATCTGTAAATGTCGGATGCTAAGGTTTAAATAAGCCTCAGAGTCTCGAGGGTTAATGACAGGTTAGTGAAATGGACAACTGTGAAGGTGCCTTGGTGGCCTCGCACTAGACCATGCCTGCTCCTGACTGGGTAAAATTCTCCTTCACCGGCAACGCTAAGAAGCTGAAGCTATCTCCATTTTAAAACAAGAAAAACAAAAGAGAAATAAAAGGAACTCTGGGTAAAATAACAGATTAGAACTGTCTCCATTTGACTTGGTAAAGGAGAAGTCAGAATAAGAAAAGAGAGAGAGGGAAGAGCCAAGGAGGTGGGGTGTGGGGAAAGAACACTATGCAGGAGTATAACTTTGCAGCCATCATGGAAATCAGTGTGAAGGGTCCAAAAAGACATTATCCACCTATATATATCCTTCTGGACATATGTACTGGAAGGAATGAGTCAACATGCCATGCAGATAATATCACAGCCATAACTACCGCCATGCTGTTCACAATAGCCAGAAAGTGGAACCATTCTCGATGACTACTTATAGATTATTTTTGAAAATATGGAACATTTAAAAACTGCAATTTAGGGTTGGGGATTTAGCTCAGTGGTAGAGCGCTTGCCTAGGAAGTGCAAGGCCCTGGGGTCGGACCCCAGCTCCCAAAAATAGAACCAAAAAAAAAAAAAAAAAAACTGCAATTTATTCAGCAATAAAGCAAAATGAACTAGGCATGGTGGTGCGTGCCTATCATCCTAACAGTTAGAGGATCAGAAACTGATAATCATCCTTAACTATATAACAAGGTTGAGGCCAGCTTGAGCAAATGAGAACATGCCCCATCAAGAAAAATGAGATAATTATATTTGCAAGAAAACCGATAGAACCTGGAATCATTTTGTTAGTAAAATAAGCCAGACTTAGACAATCACTGCATGTTTCTCTCATGTTCAGAACCCAGACTTAAATTTGTATAAATGTTGTGAGAGTAGAAAGAGGACTATGACAGGGGAGGAAGACATCTTAAGGGAGGTAGGAGGGAGAGAGGGCAATGGAATATGACAGTAAGAGGGACAAAGCGGGGAGAGGACAGTGGGTGAGGACAGATTAGAACAAAATATAAAGGCATATATATATGAAACCCTTTTAGGTTAACTTAAAAATTAATTTTAAAAAGCCCCAGGGAAGAGCATACCAATTGTTTCTCCAGTGCTAAAAGGTCCACCCTGAGACACAAACATACAGACTGGGGGTTGGGGATTTAGCTCAGTGGTAGAGCGCGCGCGCAAGGCCCTGGGTTCGGTCCCCAGCTCCGAAAAAAAGAAAAAAGAAAAAAAAACCATACAGACTATAGAGTTTATATTTATGAGTACATATTTTGTATATATATATGCTGCAGTAACAATTAGTTTTTTAAAAAGGGGCATGAAGTTGAAGGAGTGTGAGAAGGGGTATATGGTAGGGTTTGGAGAAAGGAAAGGGAAGTGAGAATTATTATAGTCTCAAAAAAAAAAAAAAAAAAAAAAAAAGGAAACTGTCAATCCAGACCCAGTAATTTCTCAGAAAAAATATGCTGTGAAAGAAATCACAAAAATAACACACACACACACACACACACACACACACACACACACACACACATAAACCTCTTCCTACTGTGTGTGTTCTAGAAGTCTTTTCATAAGAGTATAGAGAGATCTACAAGCATTTGTTTTTAACGCATGTGATATTTAAATGTCTAGATGTGCATGTATGAGGGCTTTGTGCATGTGCTTCCTTCTTCCAGGGATGCTATTTCTGGGTCCTTTTCTGCTTGACAAGCCTGAAACCTCTTCTGCTCCAGCATCAATCTCTCTAATGAAATTACTTTCCAAGGCCCTCTTTGACCCTGCAGCATACCGGCAGTTTTTTTCTAGATTATGGATAGAACTTGTACTTGTTTCAATTTCAATAATTACAGAAAAGTAATTATTCTTTAACACAATCTTCCACCCAAACACATTAAGTTCCCTGAAATCCGATCTTCTTTCTTCACCGTTTTTATCCTTAACTGCCATCTTAGGGCCAAGACCACAGATTATTGTTGATACGTACTTCACAAAGTGAAATGGAGAACTGGGAGCTGAACACTTGGGCACTGCAACATATTATTGGGTGACAGACGCCTCTGGTTACAAACTATACAGACACAGTTTGGGGTATATTCTCGGGCACACTCCACCAATTTGTGGGTGGCACCATTCCCTATGCACTGTACTAACTGCTGGGCTACCTCAGTTTTGCTTCTTCCTGTGTGGATTTTTTGCACTTGCTTCCCAAGAACCCACTTAACAGCCATTCCTGGGACCTTCTTGATCGTGAGGGAACCATCCTGGATGCAGGGAAAGGTTTGGCAGTTTGGTGATAAAACGCATAGGCTTTGAAATATAGACGTGTTTGGTGTGTGATGCTCAATGAGTTACCTAGCCTTGTGTGCATATAGGAAATATAGTACCCAGGCTCGTCTTAAAGAGGACACTGTTTAGGTCTTGGCATAAAACCAACTTTACCCTAAATGGTTCAAATGGGTTATTTACGGAGGTTTGCGTCATAGTGAGGTGGGGGGGAAAGGTTGGTGGGGCACCCAGTAACTAACAGAACTAGGGAGTTCCACGCCACCCCTCAGAGTGAAAGGACAAAGGGAAGAGTGTTGCATGATTCCAGTGAGTTCTGGAATTCTAGAAGGGGACATGACTAAGGCTGGGACTGCAGCCCCCAGCTGGAAGGGAAAGAGGAAGAAACATCCCCTTGTCACCCAACTCGGAGTAGCTGCTGGTGTTATCCATTGATTGAACCAAAAATGGCATTGGGACACAAGTGAGACCCTGGTAAACAGGCCAGGCAGAGAGACCATGAGAGAGGGGGTTATGATGCCACAGACTAACTGGCTCCGGGACTAACTAAAAACACGTAATTATCACTCCTCTCAGGGCCCGCCACATAGCAAGTGCTCAAGAAACAGCTGTGGTTATTGCTGTGACAACTGCCAGGCCACTTCCTACTTCTGTCTGATGTCATCTGAGCACCCTTGATCAGCAGACACCTAGACATGATGCAGACAGCATGGCCTGCATTCTCTGGTCTGCTTAGTCTCACAGCTGTTTTTCTTCACATCAAGGCCTTAATTATCCTGTCTCTGCTCTTCTCAAGCTAAATTAGGCTGTCTAACCTATCCCCATGTTTGCAGGGAGAAAAATAATTTCTGAGCAAAGTTCTCTTGGGAAAACTGTCCATCTGGGCAGCCACTCACTTTCCATATGGCCAGCTTCAGACCTTCGCCTTTTCCTTCCTATCCAACAGACCAAGGCAAAATGGCCACACTAACAACTATTTCAACTGTTGCTGCTGTAGCATCAAACATAGAAGCCTCTTATGAGGGCTTAAAAATGTGTTTTAAAATCCTTTTTCTTGGGCCAGGCCTGGTGGTATATGCCTTTAATCACAGCACTCAGGAGGTAGAGGTGGTCAGATCTCTGTGAGTTCCAGGCCAGCCAGGGCACTGTTAGAAACTCTGTCTCGAAAAACCATAACCAACCAACCAAATAAATAGATAAGTAGAATAAATCCTTTTTCTCCTCACTGCTGGGCATGCTTTCTCGTGCTTGGTAGTCACTGCGGTCTCAAATCCAAGGTTATCAGAGGATCTGATGTGATTACAGCTGAGCTGATTACAGCATCTAATCACTACTTCTCTCCTCAGTTTCTCTTTAGGTCTCCTGTCATGTTTCCTATCCTTCAGCACCCTTGCCACAAGGCTGGGCTCTCTAACACTGCCAGTAAATCAAACTGTTCTTGTCCTCCAAGAAGATAATTTGATTAATCACTGCAAATGAGTTAAAATCTCTATTAGAGTCACTGGCATCTGGTTTGTGGAGTGTCTAGGGTTTGAGGTTTCTGAGGGCTGAATATATTCACTGACTTCCCAGCATGGGAGTGAATTAGATGGCATTTGGTGGACTAAAAGAGCTACAGATAAAGTCATGATGTGGGTAAGGCTTAGAAGAGAAAGATAAAGGAATAAGTACCCTTTAGGTAGTAGTATGAACTTGAACTTCAAGTGAATTAAGGTGGAAAACCCTTTGAGAGCTAGGTGTCACATGCTTCCAAAAAGTAGTGGTGGGGTTGTTTTGGGGTGGGGGTCCACCCTAACACTTCTCAAAAGGTACAGAGAGGGTACTTCTCATATTCCAGGGCTGGGTGAGGACCCTGTGATGAAGCTCTACTGGAGTGTAAGTGAAAAGATGTTTTGGGCTCAACTGACTCGTTTATACATCTGAATCCTTTAGGTCTTTCCCAGTTTAGGAAGCAATCTCCCTAGGAATGGGAAAAGGGGTGGGGGCTGTAAAAGGATTAATTTGTACACTTCATGATTTTTTTCCTTTTAAATATTAGGTCTTTGTAGCAAGCAAGGCTTTTAGTTCACATTTTAGAAATCTTGGCTGTTAACTGAAAAATGAAATGACTGTTACAAGAATAAACTAATTTTCCTGCATCTAACTGCTGTGTCTTCTAATGGAAGAAAGCAAGAAATATTCTTGAAGTTCACATAGGTTTTTTAGTTGACCTATTTCTATTGTAAAATAAAATGAACAAATTTTATTCAACGTTGTGCTGACTCAGAGAAGATAACCCATAGAATGTTGCCCTGAAAGAACTTAAAGTCTCTATGAACAGAGTTCAAAAAATACTGCAACGATTAGGTGCGTGTTATGAACCTATATATTGGGTAAATAATTCCACATCAATCACGTGCTTATTAAATGTGTGCACTGGATGATCATTAGTGGCTAATACATAGACTATTACATGAACATTACTCCTGATATATCTATTTTGTAGATTTGTAATGTGAGTCTTGTTTAGAAAGCAATGCTATATATTGTTGGAATTTCACCCAAGGTAAACTATATTAAGAACAGGACAAGTAGAGTTTAGTGGGATTAAATTTGGCTTTCAAAGTAAATTAATTCTGTACACAAAGGAAATGACCTCCAATGTCATTGTCTTCAGTCACTTAGTTCTTCCAGGAAGTGGTTATGGCACCACATCAATTTAACAAGATTCAACTTGCAAATCTGAAAAAGTATCAAATGTTACTTAAGAAAAAAGATCATTAAGTATTCAACTTACAAAATACAACTGAGACCTTCTTTCTATACTCAAGGACAAAGCCTACAAGAAACAAAATTAAGAAATTTGTTTGCTTAGTAAACAGGGAACATTCATTCAAGCAGTGTTAACTGTGTTCACGAAAACAGAACTGGGCCTGGTGGTACAGGCCTGTTAGTTCTAGCTACTTGGAAGGCTGGGGCAGATTGGAAAGTTCAAGAGCTGCCTAGACAACTTAGGAAGACCCCCATGTCAAAATCAAAGTATGTATGTAGAGGCAAAATAGCAAAATAAACATTAACGAATACAAGCAAAAGGAGGGCTAGGGGCGTGGCTCAGTGACATTACCTGCTTAACAGATCCAAGGGCCTGCATTCAATCCCCAGTACTGCAATAAATGCAGAACATACCAAAGTTAGTCATCCAATCCTTGTTGCGATAGTTAGCACGTCACTATTTTTCTTCCTTCATTCCCAGCAACAATGATTGGAATAACTTTTCTTATTTTCACAGGATAGTCATATAATGAGTTAATGAACACAAATTTATTAGTGGAAGAAATGTAGAGAGGTCTACAGCCAAAGACTCTCCAAACTTTTCACTATGAAAAATTTGCATCTTTTATTTTCACGGTTAAGGCATTAAAAAAAGACTCCTCCCCATTAAGGTTATTACAGTCTATAAAACTCACCTGTATTTGCATTTGTAAAGGTGAAGCTTCATCTTAACCAAATAGTATTCCTAAGAAACCATCCATCTAAAAGCCAGCTTAAAAAGAGGCTTGATGTGGACTAAAAATGTTTAACAGAGTATGGACAAAGTTCAAAAATTACTTCAACAGTTATGTGGTCTATCCATACAATGGGATGGCTACTCATCAAATAAGGAACAGCCCATAGAAACATTCAACGTAAAATAATCTTTTAAGAAGAGCGACATAAGAGTATATAAAAAAAATAGCACTGCTCTGGTTATCTGTGGAAGGGTTTCCTACAATTGATCATGAAGTCACTTCCTGGTACACTGTGAAAGTATCCTTTCATGGATATTGACAGCCAGATTTCACATTACAGATGTAAAGCCTTTTCATTTTATTGAATATGAATTATAACTGGACTTAAATAATTAAATGCTCTTCATTTATTAGCTCCTAAAGCTAAATATAACCTACTATCCATAGAAGGCATACAGTGAATGCTACTATTTTTAAAAACCCACACAGGCATCTCAGAAAGCAGGTATAAAGCTTTAATTCATTGTGGGCATTTCTCTAACCATAGACAGCATTCAAATCAAATATGATACCACTGTTCCTTTTTAACTAGCTCAGGACAAATTACATGTAACATGAAGCACTGACTAAATATAAATACAGAAATTGAATACATGTAAGAAAGTTTAAATAAAACAGAATTAAGAAAGAGTAAATTTCATGAAAATTTACATAAGCTGACTTTACTTCTAAACATTGTCACGATTATGACAAGTCACAATAAAATCACAACTACTTTGAAATAACAGTACCTAAAAACTTTTGAATATCCAGTTTTTTTCATTTCCATATTGCATTTTCATTTCTATACAAGCAGGCTGGCTTTCGGACTGTAGATAAAACTTGGGGTAATAACGATTACTGTCTTTTTATAAGTATAGAAAGCAAAACATATTTTCTGTATTATACTGAGACACTAGTCATCACGTAACACAGAACTCTCCTATGGTGGTATTCAAAAGCAATTCCAAATAGTACTAAAAATGGGGTTTCATACTGTGAAGACATTTAGAAGTAAGCAGTATTTAAAAAGTTGATTTCGAAAAAAACAAAACCAAAAAGTACTTTAGAAAACAAACTCTGTTCTGAGCTGCAATCTTCCTGAGTCTACTTTCATTTGGACCTAATTTTGCAGCCAAAACTTCTATATATTGATTTAGAATTCACATAGTTTCAATTCTGAAAAGACTCCTATATTATCAACTAATTATACAACAGAAACTAATTGTGTTTTGTATAAAAATCTATGTGAATTTTAAAGTCATAGCTTTTTCTTAGTGAATAATTGATAAAATATATGCACAGTTGTACACAGATCACGATTAAATGTAGAAACAAAAGTACCATTTGATGCATATCAAATAAACTCCTAAAAAGCCTACTTGAATATACTTATTTTCATTTACTTTAAGACAGTATTAGAAAGGACTGCATATAATTATGGACACACTGCCAGTATTTGATGCTAAGTGTTCTGTATCAGGCATGCACAGGTTACGATTTAAAGTTTCTTATGTATGTATCTTAACACATATATTATAAGCTACAGTATGTTTAAAGTACTTAATAATATAAATCCAATTGTTTTAATTGGTCTAAGTGGGGACAAACAAAAATTTCCTCAAACTGTCATAATACAATATTAAAATCTTACTACTCGAATTGATATTTAAACTTATCACATATTATTCTTAAAACTCCAAAATTCAAAAAATTCCTATCCCAAATAAATAAGTACAATTTCTCAGCAGCAGTGTGCTTACCCACCACACATAAAGCTTGTCAAGATTTCGGGGACTACAGAACAGCAACATGCTGATAACTACAGGTGATAAGAATTAAACATAGCAGTCTCTTTTCATTCTGCATATATCTTTATTTCAAACTAAATAAAGCTTTTCATGAATACAAACCAGAAAAACACATTTTCCCTTTATTTAACATTCACTAGAAAGATAGATTTAAACTAAGAACCTTTATTGTCTTTTAGGTGTAGCAAAACAAAATATTTCGGTTACACTGAGGAAATCATGGGTGAGGAAGGAAGAACGGTTTAGAATTCTTTCCGTTTAGGAAGCATACTTTATCACACAATCACAAAAACTTACAAATCCAGATTTCTTTGTTCATGGTCATAAATGGCTGAAAATACTGGACCTGCACTTTAGGCTAACATAAATGTATGTGAATACCTGAACTGTTTATCTGAAAAATGCAGTAAATAACTATTCTCATGTACATTAGGAGTCTTATGATGGAAGGAGTCTGCAGGTGGGCGTGGTGATGTTTTCTACCTTTACTAATACTCCCAGAAGTTCCTTGCTTTTGACCTATTCAAGATCGTATCTACCTATCCATATTCTTAGTTGGTGAGTCATTGTTAAAAGACACCTGGGTAAGGAAACAAGCTGCCTCAAGTGCAGGTACCCTGAGGTCCAACAGGACAGAACAGATACTCATGATGCTATCATCTGATGCAGTCGATATGAAGACTGGGCTAGCTAGAGTACCAAACATGATGTGTTTAGAATGACCCACTGGGATATTTACTGTATTAGTTTCTTTCGAACATTGATCTGCCCTTCAAACTGAAGAACTGCCAGGATAGTATCACTTACTGTTCCTGGTTTTGATATGCTCCTACAACATGAGAATTGAACTGAACTACAATGATTGTAATGTCATCTCTATACATCCGAGCAAGCTCTTCAGGAAGGCTAAGCATTTTAGAGAGTCGTTCATGATCAACAGCTCCAAATTCATTATTGCCTACAGCATGGCGAATGAGATGGGTTGCTGCATTCTGATCCTCAAAGACTGATGACATCTTTGCTCTCCTTTCTGTTAAAAGGCCATGCATCTGTCCCAGAGTCACCTTGTACCCACCAACAGCTATTGGCTGTTGGTGATGCATACCAGTTAAGTACTCACCCACAATTCTAACCACATCCTGTCTATGCATAGTCTCCCACAATCCATCAGTTGCTAACACTAGGAATTTATCCTGTGGCCTTAATCGGTGATAAGTTACCTCTGGCTCAGCGGTGAGATAAGGAGGCGTATGATAGTTAGGAGGGATAAACTTGGTGTATTCATTGTCATTCAACTGGTCTGGGCCAGACTCTATCACTCTCTTTTGAAGGTCAATGCTCCATTTGAACTTTACATCCCCAAAAGCCCTAAAGGGCATCAGCAAGCCAAGCAGCCGATCCTGCTTTACCACGCTCTTGGCCTCATTTTTTGGGTGTTCCAGTTTCAGACGTTCTAGTTCTCTTTCATTCTGAGCATTGTGGTCATTAGAGAGCGTGACTGCTGACCAGGAGCCATCTTCTTCTTGCACACCTAGCATGGCTCTACTATCGCCAGTGTTAGCCACATGGAGGTCAACACCATCTACATGGGCCACACAAGCAGTAGCCCCAGAAAATGCTACCCGAAGCACCAGGTAATTGAGAAAAGAATTAGGATCACCGACTTGAGCCTCCAATGAAATGTCATTATCAAGTCTCTTGAAAGCATTAATTAAAGCCTCCTTAACATCAATATCAGCTGATTCTCCAGTATTGAGGTCTATAAGCTCTTGCCAGTAAGTCCTCAAGCTGTTGAAATACAATTTGGATGCCTCCTTACTGAAGTAATCATTGGGGTGCTTGTGCCACTGAAGGATAGGTAGCAGTGCCCGACCACTCTCCACTGCATTTTCAATCTCTAGCAAAGTCTCATGGGGTAACAAGGAAACAGCAATATAATAGAAGAGTCTTTCACTGACTGCCTGGGAGCAAGCACAGCCTGCATGACCATCAAAAACGCCCAAAAGCATCCCTCTGGTCTGCAAGCAGGTTGCCGCACTTCTCCGGTCTTCTATGGGTGCATTTGCAGGCAGCTGATTGCTGTCAAATCCAAGAATGGAACTGACATTTTTGCCATCAAATTCTGGTACTTTGAAGCTGTATTCATTAGCTTTAAGGATGCTGTTGACTTGTGGAGGTGTGAGGTAAAATTTCTGAGGCGTAGAAGCATATCTCCTTCCTTGAGTATACTGCCACCAGTTCTCCCTTGGCCTACAAAAGGTAGCATATGCTGGATGGGGTGTGTATCTCAGACGATTCTGAGGAATGTACGGTGGTGAACAGCAGAGATGTTTGTGGTGGCAGTAACATGCAGTGCCATAGATTCTGCTCAGTTCACAGTTACGGACGAGAGGAAAAAACAGTTGAGTTGGTGCTGGCATGGCATCAGAGAACAGTGGTAGACTGGATGTTCTGACCGGGATTCCTAGAGAGCAAATTAAGACAGACACACACACAAAGAAAAGTTACACTCTGCATTATATGACAAGCTTTGCTTTATAGAAAATATTTTCTAAGTCGGTTTACATTAAATCCCTATGCTAGGCTAATTTCTACAGGGTGTTTTATGATACTTAAACTTTCCAACTGTTCATGAAGCCAGGAATGAACTACAGTTAAATTTCTGTTTTCTCTTTCCTTTGTATTTCTATGTGCAGTACAAACTGTTCAGCATACACATATATCTGGCTGGAGAACACTAAGCAGGAAGTTATGTAACGTTGTGCCGCAGCATTCTACCTGCCCAATCACCATTCTCCATCTCTATGCTTTTATTTTAAAAGGGGCCTTAGAGCTCCCATTTGCAGTTACTTCTACCATTTATGAAGATCTGTTCCTTGACCTGGGGTCAACTGCGGACATTTGACCACACATGGTATCACCCGAAGCACTCATATATCCTCAACAAAGGCATATTTATATATTACTGGTAAACTATATGAATATACCACTGCATTAATACAAAGTTCATTTTAATACAGAACATTTTCCATAGTAGGATTGAAACAAATTCTACTGTTTCTGAACCTCCGTGGATGGATGTCCTTGTAAAGCTTCCTTCTCTATAGCGTAGCAAGCTAAAGAGGGATAGGTCTGCTCTTTGCCAAATGATCCTGGGAAAACACAGTTTACCTCTCTGGGACATTCCCCACTAAACTGATGTGAATGCATGGAAGTGGACACTCTAAGGCCTCTTTAGAACTCATGGTTTTTATGTTTCAGGTACTGAGGCTTTGAAATCAAATATAGGGTTTACTGATTCACTGCTGAATTTTGCTGCGCCATTTGTGATAAGAAATCCTTTTCAAGTATTCTTGTAGCTATAAACCTGATTTTGGTAACATAAAGTGATTCTGTTTCAAATGTTAATTAACCTGCTACCATTTCTCATGCTTAGATGTCATAAAGCAAGCTACAGAAATATTATTGATCTACTAGAGATTCCCATTCATTCCTTGGGAAATGTTTTCTTTTTTGGTTAAAAATATGTATCTACTTGTTATAAAACAAGCTGTTGTTATAAAACAAAAAGAACTGTAAATTAAGCCCAAGCTCTAGATTATAACAGTATAGCATTGTAAGTATCCTCAAAATAGTATTTTATAATAGGCATTTATCTAAAAAACTTAAGTGAACACGTATTTCTATTTCAAATGATGCATTGAAGAAAAAAGAATCTTCAGTAACACATTTTCTCTGAATCCCTAAGATACTGTCTCATGTATTCATTTACAAGAAACAGACTTTAGAACTGTTTTAAATAAACAAATAAAAACAGGAAAATGAAACAAATCTTATTACCAACTATTTTTCCAAAAGCTGAATCTTCTAAGGAAAGAATTTTAAGTATCTTAGTGTTAGTTATATATTAAATAATTTTCATGTGCTTTTTGGTGGGCAATTCAGAAAGTAAAAAGAGAAAATAAGGGAAGAGAGAAAATCAAGCATTGAAAATTCACAGACTTGTGTCTGCTTTTTTGAGAGCACCAAATACACAAGCTAGACAGAATGTCTTTTGTTAAGAAGTAAAGTACTGGACTGGTTTCTAAAGACAAAAGTACGTAATAGAGAGAACTAGAATTTTTGGAATTAGATTCCATAAATAAGGCTTCTGAAAAGAAATTAAAAAATTCTAACAACAAAAATTTACCAGGACTAACCACCTAAATAACAGTTCAAACTGAATACCTGAAAGTCATCCAAAGGTTAAGGGTGGGTGCATGTCTAAGTCAGGAGATGTGTACCAATATGCCACATCACACTAGCTTGTATATAAGCCCATACCTTTTTCATGCATGTATGCACAAAAAAGCTGTTTTTATGCTGCAGATACTATCATTAAAAGTTAAAACATAGGTGTAATTTTAATGGAAGTAAATTTTCTTCAGAATGTAAGTTTGTATTACTTTAAAACTTAATGTGAGAGTGGGGACTGGCAAAGGCCCAACCATTTAAATAACATCGACTCAGGGCATAACAAGCCTAGGAAACCTTCCCTTTCCTTAGGTTCCTGTGTGTTGACAATTTTTCTGCTTTTAAAGTCAATTAAAAATGGATGAAATCTGGTAACAAAAGAGCATCCCACAGCAGGTGCTCTGAATATTTAAATTCAAACACTCTACATCTTTTTTTCTTCACAGCAAAAATATTTGATATTAAAAGTCAAAATAGCAGAGTGCGCATGATTTTTTTTTCAATTATCTTTTCAGTTATTCAGAGCTTAGCATTTGGATTGCACTCCAATTCTTCAGTTCTTCACGTGCTTTTAAAAGTCATATTCTTTGGGAAGCTGAATTCACGAAAGCCTGCTCTGTAATTAATAAGCATTCTACCAGGCCAGTACCAATTATACAGTTTCTCCATCAGAACTGAAACAGCTACAAGTCAATACACTATTAAACGCTTTGGTATGATGTATAATGAAGACGAAAATTCTTAATATCCTTCTAAACATCCTGCGTTGATAAACTTGCTAAATTAACAAAATAGAAGCCTCTTGATTAGGCAATAAGAATATCAAAGTAGTTGTTGCTTAACTTGAGCAATCTCACTTTCTTCTTTTTTTTTTTTTTAAGTTCACACATCATTATGGCCCACACTTGGCAACACTGTATGAAGCATCTCAGTCCTGGGCAGATTTGGCTGATATTGCCAATGACTAATAAAAAGATGCGCTATAACCAGAAACAGAAAGACAGAAAGAGCCCCATCCATTCTTTCTGATGTGGTGGGCAAAGCCTGTGTGAAGATATTATTCCACTTCATCAATAAACCCATGGACCAAATCAATTAGGAAAATGCTACTGGTGCACCGACTCTCGAGCTTCTAGGTCTTGCAAAGATTCTAACGCGAATGAAAAGAAATACTACACTAGTCATTACATGTATCAGAACCTCTGTTTATGTAATCTGATTGCATTAACCACCCTGCATAAAGATTTGTAATTTTTCAGCATTTTCTGGAAACGCCTAGCCATTTCACAGCTCAAACTCAGTAGCTACAAGAATGAAGAAACCATTATCCTTTAGACACAAAGCACCAAACCAGCACTTGTTTGATCAGTTTCGTGTGTCCCTGCCAGAAAATCGCACTTACTAAGATATCAAAAAAATAAAAATAAATAAATTCTGGTCCAGAGCGCCTTTGTCTCCTTTTCCTTATCTCACCCCTTAATTCCACAAGGACCCCTAGAGCCATCCATTCATACACAAAATCAGTCACCATCCTTCCCTGGGTACCCAACACAGGTAGTTTTGTCAATACCTACCAATTCGTCTGGGCCCGGGACACACACACATTCTCCTGTCATCACAACACGGAGCCGACAACATCCACAACCCGCGCGGACAGCAGCAGCGACAGCAGCAGCGGCCCATTGAAAGCAAGGCAGAGATGCTCATTAGAGGAGGCGGCGGCAGGGAGGCGGGAGCGGAGGAGGGGCGAGGTCTCGCAGCAGCCCAGTGAATGGGCTGGGAGGGGAGGAGAGAATGGAGGGGGGAGAAAGGGGAGGGGAGAAGAAGAAACCAAACAAACCCACCCTGCCGGCGAGGCGGCATCATAGCCCTAGGCGGGGGACTCCAGGACCCGAGACAGGCGCACCGCGGCCGCTCCATGCAGCCAGCGCGCCGAGCCCACAAGCACTTAGCATCTTCAGGCCCGCCCGGCCCCACGCGGCACTCGCTTCCGCAGACCTCCAGGCACAGCCCGCGGGCAGCCGGCTCGGCCACCCGGGGCCAAGCGAGTCAGCGGGGAGCCGAGGCAGACACGCCCGGGCCACAGCGGACGCCCCGCGCGCTGACAGCGGGGTGCCGCCCGGAACCCACGGCGGCTCGTTGCGACCGAGGTTCCGCGCGCACTCGGCCCTCCACCCGCGGCCGCTCCCCACGCGCGCCCTCCACTTCACCGCCCTGACGCCCCCTCACGACTCGGCAGCGGTGGGCGAGGATACGAACCGGGCACAGTAGAGCACCCGCTGCTGTCTGCCCCGGGTGGCGGCCGCACCCCTCCGTGCGCGTCCTTCTCTCAGCACCACGGCAGCACCCTGGCGCGCCGCACCTCAGCCAGGCCAGCCCACTCCGCGCCCCTGCCTCTCCGAGCCACCACCCTGCCCCGCCCCCACGGTCTCTCGTGCGTTCTCCGCCTTCCGATTGGCTGCGCATGGCGAGTGGGCGGGACATGGGGGGCGGGGGGGCGGAAGAGGGCGCGCTCAGCGCCAGTTTTGTGACGTCACGGAGGTCAGACAATCCCTTCCATTGGGCGCGGCTAGCCTATTGGTTCCACGCGTGCGCGCGCTCCGTGACCACGCCCTGTTGCTGGTGGAGGTGGATCTGCGCGCGCCCCGAGGTGGCCAGCCCTGGTTGGGCTGCGTTTGGGCTCAGAGATGAGGAAGCACCTGGGCGGCATCCAGCATCTCTGTGCGCGTGGCGCTTCGGGAGCCAGTTGCTCCCCGTCGGGCGGCCTTCCGCGAATGCCTGGCACCTCTGCGGGGCCCGCGTGCTGTGCTGTGCTGACCTAAGGGCCAAGCCTCTTCTGCACCCGGCTGCCCCGGGTAGACCGCGGGAACAAACATAAGTGAGGCACGGTGGATGTGTCTCGCTTCATTCATTCGAGACCAAGTTGCTGATTTTAGGGCTACTAGGTCGGAGGGTGTAGTCTATTATTTTTATGTCCCAGGGCTAGGGCGCTGTTGTAAACAAAAGCAAAAGAAAGTTTGATGGAGGTATTCTTATCTTTGTAGAGAAGGTGTGTGCTCATGTTCTCTGAAGGACTTTGAAATCACCTTTCCTTCCTTGGCCCTGACTCATTCGGGGTTATGAATTTAAAAATGTAGCCAGTATAAGTGGGAAGAGCGCTGCACTTGGAGTCAGAAGAATCAAGTCATTCCCAGTGACAAAAATCCATTTTCCTCCCGTGAGACTGTTTGCCTATCTGTGAGGTGAGGTTAGGCTTAGGACTGCCTTAGGACTATATGTGCTAGACAACACACTCAGAGTTCTTTCTGTTCCTTACTGCCATCCACGAATGCCTCTTCATGGAATAATGTCTTCGCTTACCTTCATCCACATAGGTGACATCTTACGGCATGAAAGTTTCTTGGGAGATGATGCCCTGTGTTAGTGAGCTGACTTTGATTTATTCCACACATTAATAAAGTTTACAAGTAATCGGACTATGTAGAAAAACTCCCAAGTTTACTGTGGAGTTTTTATTAATCCTGGATTATTTAAAATTTTATGTAATAAAGGAAAGACTTATCTAACAGAATTCGTAATTCGTAATTCCCAAATCTTTCTAGATGCCCCTTTTTCTAAACTGGAGAATTTACCCATACTTAGGAGAGGCTTATGGTCAGAGATGATGGGCGAGAGGAAGAATAGAGAGAGATTGTTCCCAACCAAGAACAAGCTAAGATCCCCATCAATCCCCTGCCTTCCTCGCTTAGAGAAGGAGATACATTTATCCTCCCCTAACAACAGATTTAGACATTCCTATTTACATATACTCTCAGTATATCCTGATCCAAGGATTCGGTTTGATGTGAACTTGTTTTGGTGCGGGCACAGGAAGGCAAGACTGCATCCTCAAGTAAAGTTTTAGGGAGAATGCCTTATTTCCTGTCTTTGCCTATGCATAGTTGGGCAAACATTTAATTAAAATCAGGTACAATATAGGAAGGACCCTGCATAGATGACAACAATGAATGCAGGCCCTAATCTGCCAGGCAAAATGGAATGTCTCAGATTACAGCTCTTTTCAACCAAATGAGTTTTCTTGATCTCTATAAAAGGAAACCCCAAACAGTAACTTCATCCCTCCAGTACTCTTGTGTAGCCTTCTGTTTATATCTTTTTCTAATCTGTTACTGCTTCATTTCCATAAAGTTATCATGCGATTTTTGCAAACCTGTGTGAGGCCTTATTTTTAGTTCTCTGGATTAAGAGGCCAAGAACCTGGAAACGCCTGACTGCTTACTTATTTACAATAAGACTCGTAAATAATGAGATTCCAGAATTCACGCCTCAACAGCAAATGACCTTGAAAGTTGTTGCATTAGTCAAATTTGCTCATAACACGACGCTATCTGTGTCACAGAAAGTTCCCTTTTCAAACTGATTTTCGTATCTGCGTGGGAAATTCCAAACTTGTTTTTACTATGTCCAACAGTTTAGTTTTCTACCAGAATGCTATTGATTTCTCCATCTTATTCTGGCTCTGGATGACCTGGCAATATTTGAAAATAATGCTGATTCTCAAAAAGAAAAAAAAAAGTTACTTGCCACGACTAAATATAGTCAAAAGAATTTGTCATCAAGATTGAATGCCAAGATATTTCCGGAATTGGGATAAAGCCTCCTCAGGGTGATGACTTTGAAATAATCTCAGAGGTGTAAGTTCTATTCTCTAGTTACATGACTGAGTGACATGCATACTGTGTCATGCCAGCCTACAGTGATTCCAGCCCCGGTGTCCTGGATGAGGTTCACTGCCTTGACTCTCTGCCTAGCCTTACTCTCCTCCTAGATGGGATCCACCCAACTGGACTGACCTCACGAGTGCTGTTATTATGTGGCCAGGGCCAGGACAGATCCATGGTTTTTCCATTGTAACTTGATTATCTGAGCCACCAGAATACCTGTTGGTATTTCAACATCGAAAGGTGTTGAGAAGTAACACGAAAACAGCCTAGGATTATTGTGGAGAAGGAACAGGCAAAGAGAAAGCAGGCTCTTTGAGACAATAACCATGTCTGTCCTACATGAATGCCTTTGAGATACTAACACGGAGATAAGTGACCAGTAACATTGAAGTTGTTCTCTTGGCACCCAGCAGATGATCTGGTAGCCTCAGAGGTCCCAGCCAAGAAACTTAAAATAGACTTACATGGGGGTGTAACATGTCAGCCTGAAGGTTACCCTTTGCAGTTTGTCAAAATCAGTTAGAAAGAAGAGAGGCTTTCTCTGTATTCCGCCCGATTCTCGGCAGGTCTTCTGGGAAATCAAGTAATTAGTAACTAAACAATCAGTGCTTGCTTTCTTGGCGTTGAGTCTTGAAATGAATGGTACTTAGAGTATGTCTTAATCACTGTTCTATTGCACTGAAGAGACACCATGACCAAGGCAACATATAAAAAAAAAAAGCATTCAATTGGGGGCTTGCTTGCAGTTTTAGAGGGTTAGTCTGTTATCGTATCAGGGAGCATGGTGGCATACAGGCAGGCATGGTGCTGGACAAACTACATCCTGATCCTTAGCAGCAGGCACAGAGACTAGGCCTGGCCTAGGTTTCTGCAACCTCAAAGCCCATCCCAGGCTACACACTTCCTGAAACAAGGACGGTATACCTCCTCCTCCTTCAAAGCAGCTCACCAACTGGAGACTAAGCCTGTAAATGCATGAGCCTATGGGGCCCAAGTACCACATTCCACTTCCTGGACCCCATAGGCTCATAGCCATATCATAACACAAAGTTCATTTAGTCCAATTTCAGATAATTCCCCCATAGCCTTTAAGTACCAACACTGTTTAAAAGCCCAACATTTCTTCTGTAACTTAAGACATTCTCTTAACTGTAATCCTATGTAAAATAAATATTTAAAAAAGCAGATCACATACTTCTGGCATATGATGGCCCAGGATATACACTGCCATTCCAAAAGAGAGGAAAGAGCTCATAGTGAGGAAATACTGGACCAAAGCAAGACCAAAATCTAGCAGGACAAATTCTGAATTCTGTATCTCCGTGTCAAAGTCTCTTCAGATCTACAACTCCCTTCAGCATTATTGACTGAGGCACACCTCTCTTTGGTGCTGGTCCCACACCCCTGTTAGCAGCTCTTCTTGGCAGTTATGCTACAACACCAGCATTTCCAGCATCTTGGGGTCGTCAACACAGCATCTAGGCTTCACCTTCACATCTTCACACAATGGCCTCTCTGCACCTCCATGTAGTGACTGCCTTGCCAAAGGCCTGGCCCATTCAGATGAATATTCCAGAACCCCTTTTACTCCTGTATCCTGGACTCTCATGTGTTTCTTCTTGCTACTTGAAGTGTGTCTTAGTCACTAGGGCTAGGGCCAGAACCAGCGCCCCTAAGTTTATTGCATTTTGCTGTAAGCTTTCAGTTGTTGGTGATTTTCTTTTCTACTTCAGTTTTCCTTTAATGCCTTTTCACAAACTGGGCGCTTATCTGTGTGGTCTTGCCCTGAGGTCACTACTCTCTCTCTATTGCATTGAATATCAGGCTTTCCTTTAAACTCTTTACCTCCATGAGCTCAAGACTTGGCTTCAACATCACCTTTCCTGCTGCATTTTTTCTTCTTGCCCCACTTGCTCCCTTTCGTCATAGATCTGCACAAGAATGATCACTACTTAACCAGGTGACACAGTCAAAAACCAGGCTGTCATTTGAAATCTCCCCTGCCAATACCGTTAATCCAATTTAGTCTCTGGCATATGGTTTTGGATAAAGGCAAAAAGCAGTCAGAATTGGTCTCTAGGCCACTTCAGTAATATTCTTGAACTCGTTCCACACTGCTCTCAGCACCACTTCTAAGCTCCTAGTAGCATGGCCCAGTAAGCCCTGCTTAAAGTAGTCAATGACTTTTCTAGCCCAAGAGTCAATGTGGTTCTGTTTCTTCAACAATTAGCATGATCAGCCCTGGCATAGCAATGCACCACTCCCTGGTTCCAACTTCTACCTTAGCCCAGAGCTTGACGTCCAGATCCATGGGCAACAGGCACAGACAGACACTGGGCTGGAGGTGTTCCTTCTGAGCTCTTCACCAACTGGAGACTGAGAGCGCAAATATACGAGCCCATGGGGACCATTTCTATTCAAACCACCACGAAGTGATACAGTGAGACTGACGAATCGTGTTCTGGACAGAAACAAGAACAGAGACTGGTTTACCTCATCTTCTGGGTGCTTTCGTGTTTTCTCATTTCATGTTTGAAAAAAGAATCTCTTCTCATCAGATTTCAAGAGGCAATGCAGTGATGGAGGAGAAAGATAAAGTCCTGGCTAATGGGAAGGCAATTTCTTGGCACTCATCAGATTTGCTGGGCTGTAAGTCAAGAAGCTACTCTCTGAGGTAGTCTGAGGCCTGCACAAGCAGTCACTGACTTTTCCTTATTATTGTGTTCAGTGAATGCACCAGGCAAGAGGCCTTTGTTCTGACTTGTAAGAGACGCTTTTCTTTTCAAACATCAAATGACAAAAATGTCTGAAGCTCTGTTGGGGCTGAAGAGTATCTGTCCAGCTCGATTACATGGGCCGTGGCAGACCATTTGTGTTCCTTACATGTGAGCCTCTCTATTGAGCTGCATACAGTATGGCAGCTGGCTTCCCCCAGAGCTAGTGATATAATAAAAAGACCCGAACAGAAGGTTCAGCATGGACCTGCACTCTTAGAAGTGGCATCCATCCATTGGGGAGATAGCCTGTTCTTTACACAAACCAACCTTGGTAAAACTTTGGGAGGAATTCCATGAAGATGTGAATTCTAGTCCCCAAAGACCATCTAGGGCCTTCTTGGAGGCTACTCACAGCCATTCAGGAGTCCTGAGGTGCATCTTGTGCCATGCTGCCTTCATAAGGGCATCGGATTTAAACAAACTTCAGTTTGGCATCTACTGCTGCTTCCAGTTCCTTTCCCTTACAGCCTAGGAGAATGAACGTCAGCAACTGTGATGATGTTTCCAGTCTTCCTCCAATACCCCTTTCAGTCACCAGGGCTGCCACCGTTTCACCCATGAAACAGTGCACCTCACAACTTTAATCTCTAAGTGAATACAAATCTTACCCCTATGACTGAACTAAGCGATTGAACTTTCAACATGCCACTAAGGAGTTAAAACAACAAACAAAGCACTATATGTTATATTCTCTGCATTTATTAGAAACAATTGATTATAATTTAGTTCCTTACACTTTTAATGAGATGGAAAATGTACAGCGGGAAAAAAAAAGATTTCAATGGCTCTACTTCTTATAAGAGGAAATTGTCAGTATATTGAGAATCCCATAAGTACATTTTTTTTTTTGTGGAACATAGTTGTTCTGCATTGTTGAATGTCAGCCAGATTATTTCAGAAAGATAAATTAGAAAATGTTGTTTTCCTGGTTTCAGGGAACTGCTGGGCTCAGTGTTCAGTTTTCAGACCACAAATTCATGACTCATCAAAAATGACCAGGATTAATGAGCACAGAGTGTTTCATTTACTGCTGGCTATCACCCTACCTTCTGATGGTTCCTAGTCTATCCTGGGTCTGCAAATTCCATTCTCACTGGAACACATATAAATCAGTATCATGAACAATGTTGAAGCACAGCTCCAAGCCAGTCTCTTAGCTGAGGTTGTACTTTGGGACAAGAGTGTTTTCTACTGACTTTCAACTTTAGTTTAAATCCACAAAGCCACAACGGTGTGCCTGTGGAACTTGGCTGCCTTTGTAGCTTTATGTTCATCTCTCAGACTTCCGTGGTCTTCTGTGGCACGCCAGTTGGCAAACGGTAATCAGTTTGGTATGGGGAAAGGATCTTTTCTTTGCATCTGACTATGCAAGTGTACTTGATAAGTAGTTTTTAGAACACTTTGTATTCTGGGCCTCGTGTTCGGAAAAGGGAGAAAGAATCAGTCAGTGTCTATGGAGTGGCTATGGAGATGGCTCTGCAGGTAAAATCGCTTGCCACCAACTCTAAGGACATGAGCTTGATCCCTAGGACCCACAGGATGGGGTGTGAGAAAGACTCCCACAGCTTGTTCTCGGATTACCGCCACGGTGCACAGGTGCACAGGCACTCACTCTAAATAAATTCAGTAAAAATAAGAAGCTTGTGATGCAGCTGTTGGATAAGCTTGACAGGAATGGTTATGTAACAGTGTGCAATAACAAAAGTTATTCACAAGGTGCTCAAGAAAGAGGAAAGACTGTTTCTCCATGACAGGGGAAGGAGGGAAATCAGCAAAACTGTTCCCAGGACCCATCCCCGAATTTGAGCTTCAGGATAACAATAGAATTTTCACTACCTTTTGGCAGAATGCTTTAAAAAAAAAAAAGGTGGACAATGATTCTAAAACCCCAAATTTCCATAAGGCAACTGATTTTAAAACATAGTTAGCTAAACATATTCATTTCATAAGTTTTCTATTGTGTGATTTCTTTTTCTTCTGAAGTCATAATAATGACATCTGTGACCGGCTTCTCTAGTTGCAAAATGAAACCTGACACACTCATTCCAATGCATTTTTGATTTTTTTTTTATTGATTGGTCCTTTAAATCTAAAACATTAGAGCCTTGTTAAGGGTGGGTACACATGAGCTGGACTCAGAAGAGAGATGCACTTGTTTAGAGAGAAACACTTGCTTATTGGTTCAATCACATCTGCATCTTAACAGGGGAAATTAATTTGCAAGAAAGGAAAAGAGATATATACCTGCTTACAGCTAGTTTTAAATATGTATTTTTGTACTTGTCTGGTGAGTATTGGTGGAGGAGAAAAGAAGTAGAGAATGTGAACTGTGGAAAGCAGTTGCCGACATAGAAACGGGTATGGGAAGTCTCCCCACTCCAACCTTACACCATTAAATACAGTGTGAAGAATATATGCCTTCCACCACTGGCTTCTGTATTTTAAACTTAGAAAGAACCTTTGTTTATAGCATCTTCTCCTGCATATATATATATATATATATATATATATATATATTTTTTTTTTTTTTTTTTGCAGAGGAAGGGAGAATGACTGAGCCATTGGGTCTGTATGTCTAAGCAAATCATCAGTAACAGAATACTTAGCTGGGCCATGCCGAAGACTGTCTGTGTCCAGTGTCCCTCATTCAACTCTTTCACTGCAGCAAAGCTTTCCATGCAGTCAAGCATGGACTGCTCTAGAATGGAACTGCATCCATGGTTTCAGTGACTGTGTCCTCTTTGATGAGGGATTGCAGGGGAAACACAAAGACTATTAAAAGACTCAATAATCTCAAAAGATGTTTAGAATGGCGCGGGGTTCCTGTGCCTGAACTTGGAGGCAGTGTCCTAACAGGAACTTAATCTGTCCTGAGCACCTCCAAACACAAGCGCTTTCAGAAACCATCAAAGACTTCCTTGAAGACTTGCCAGACAACAGTTGCAAACAACAGGTTTCATTTCTGCCATGCCCTTGGATTCAGTCCCTGTGGAGACTGGAGCAAGAGGGCTCTGAGGTCAGACACGCTTCATTCAAGTTTTTGTCCCACCTCATTACACTGTGAAGTCCCAGCCTTTGCCAAGCCTACTTCCCACACTCAACAGCAAAGCTCAGTATCCCTTCATGGGCCTTTGCAGACATGGAGCATGCATGCAGTGACTGCAGACTGCTACTCTTAAGTTTTAATGTCTAATATTGCTGTTTTTTGGAAAGTGTCGTTTTCCCGCGTCATTTTCTGTTGTTTGTTAGCCCTGTACATGAATCTGGAGGGTCTTGATCGATGGCTCATTGTCTCTTTCGGGACCCCTTGAAACTAAAATGTTTATACACAACAAAAAGTATACTAATATTTCTAGGGCATACCACTTCTTTGATTAACTACTATATACTTAATAAAGTGACATTTCTACCAATAGATCTAGACAAAGTAGAAAAATACTAAGTAGTTATGCAAACCGACATAGCCTATTCACCGTGCTCAGCTCTCTCCCGCCATGACCTTTAGCAACGGAACTTTCAGAAGGAGGTTACTCAGCACTGAGGATGGGTGAGTTTTTCCTGGTTCCTGTTGTGTTAAAGTAAAGAAAGAAAGAGGTAGAAAGCCCCGTGGCCTCAGGAGGGGCAGTGATAACCTGATCCGGCACACAGAGCTGAGTCTTGACACTTGTCTGCCCGAAAGTGACCAGTTGGGCTGTGGGAGGGGAGAGGAACTAAGAAGTCCTCTTTCCTGCCTTTCCTGCCCTCTAGAGAAGCATATTTTATGATTAAAAGGAGGCAGTCGAAATGTTACAGCTATCCTTTGGGAAGCCTGTGTAAAGTTGAGTTGAACGAACCTGGAAGAACATGACTCTTTTTGTCATTCATCCGACCTATAATTACTGGACACTTGGGGTGTGCTTGACATTATTCCGGACACTAAAGATCAAACGGGACAATGGCCCTGTTCTCGTGGAACCTGCAGCCTGGTGGGGAGAGCCATACAGACTGAGCTTCACAGGAATCCTGCCGTGATCCTATCCTCTTAGAGCACAGGGATGTCCTGAGGCTTGGCCTGGTGCCATATGCACCCTGAGACCCAGGTTTAATATCCCCCAGAGACTTTCAGGATGTGTTTGTGGTACACTCAGTACCAAAGCAATAACTTCCAGCCAAAGTAGAGCATAGTCTGACCTCTCAGAAATTATTGTCATGGCTGTGAGGGTCTATTTTTGTCCTGCCTTCTCAAGTTCATGTTCTCAGTGGTAGCCAGCAATGAAACCACCACCCTGCTGAAGTGTACTAGAATAAGCTCTGTATTATTTGTGGCTCTGTAGCTTTGACATGCTGAGAAGCAGACTTTGATTTGCCTAAAGTCAGTTCGTGCTTTAAGCCTTGGGGCTGCCTCCCTGTGGTATGATTCTTTAATGCATTTAACTTTTTTTATGCCTTCTTATGTTTCAGTGTAATTTGGGGGCTCAGGGGGACAGGGAATTGAAACTAGGTCAGTGCATCAATGCAAATTTTAGTAAAGGTTAGGACGTTTAGATGAGACCCAAACCTGGATGATGTCATTTGGTCGGGAAAGCGGTGAGCATGCCTTTAGATTTCTGTAGGCTGGCTTGAGGTGTGTAGAGGAAGAAGGCTAGTTTTAACCTCAACCTCACCTTTACCCCTTGTAAAAACATGAGACTCAAGCTGAGCATGTAAGGTATTGCATTTCAGTTGTGGAATGATGTGTCGTGTGAATATTTGCTTTTCTATCTGGATCATGTTTAGACACTGGGAACGGGAACTCCCTCAAGTACACAGGTGACTCATTGTCTTGAGAAAGCGCCTTTATACTGGGCAGATCCTGCACACGCCTGCCTAACAGAACTTTGCTATCCTTAGTGCTGACTGACTGTGGACTGAAAGGTAGTTGATGCTGAGATGCACCGGGAATGCCCAGCGAAGGAGTCCGTGTCTAACCGAAGAATGTCTTTATATCTGTCCTGAATCACAAAGCAAGTAGACAAAGTCACCTTGTAGGACACTTCCTAGAGCAGGTTTCTCAGACCCCTTCAAACTGTATGCTATGAAAGTCAAAGGAATAAAAAGACAAAAGTGGGGGTGTTGGGAAGCTCCAAATTAAAAGGTAACAAAGAGACATGATAGGCTGGTTACTGGGGCCTGCATCCAATCAGAAAGGAAGCGAGAGAAGAGGGTAAGAGGAGGGAGCACGAAAGAAATTGTCTGCCGAGGGCACTTAGTGGAAATGGGGAAATCAAAACATAGTCATTTTCTTACACAGTGATTTTGTATTGGCTTGAATTCCTTGACCATTCGTTATGGAGGAGAATGAATGTGTCTGTTCTTTGGAGACACCCAATTGAAATATTTTGGGTGGGAAAATGCCACGAAGTCAGAAACTTCCAATTGAAAGGAAAAAGTAAGGAAATGGCGAGAGCAAAGCAAAAGGAACAAGCATGAGGTGTTGGCGAGTGGAGACGGAAGGAACGGATGCGTGCCGGTTTTTTAGATGCAACCGTATGGCTCATTTTTTAAAACTTAAGTTTTTACTTATTCACTTTACATCCTACTCACTGCCTGCCTCCAGGTCACCCCCTCACACAATCCTTCCCCCTTCCCCTCTCGTCCTTCCCTTCTCCTGTGAAGTGGGAGCCCCCTGGGTACCCTTCCCCATAACACTTCAAGTCTCTTTGAGGCTAGGTCTAACTCTCCCCCTGAGGCCAGGCAAGGCAGACCAGCTAGTAGGACATACCTCAGTATAGTCAACAACTTTAGGGATAGCCCCTGTTCCTGTTGCATAAAGACCAAGTTGCATATCTACATATGTGCGGAGAGGCCTAGGTCCAACCCTTGTATATTTTGATAATGGTTCGGTCTCTGAGAGCCCCCAAAGATCCAGGTTAGTTGACCCTGTTGGTTTTCTTGTGGAATTTCCTATCCTCTTAGGGGCTGCAATCCTTCCTCCTATTCTTCCTCAAGCTCCAACCACTGTTTGACTGTGGGTGTCTGCATCTGTCTGAGTCAGCTGCTTGGTGGAGCTTCTCAGAGAACAAGATGTTCCTGTCTGGCCTTTTCCCTTCCTTGCCACTTTTAATATTCTTTCTTTCTTCTATAGATTTTGTGTTTTGATTATTATGTGCCAGGAGGGTTTTCTTTTCTGGTCCAGTCTAGTTGGTGTTCTATAAGCTTCTTGTGTTTATAGACTTCTCTTTCTTAGGCTGGGGAGGTTTTCTTCTATGATTTTGTTGAGAATATTTTCTGGGCCTTGGAGCTGGGAGACTTCACCTTCTTCTAATCCAATTGTTCTTATGTTAGGACTTTTCACAGTATCCAAGATTTCCTGGATGTTTTGTGTCAGGGTTTTTTTTAGCTTTGACATTTGCTTGCTGGAGTGGAGTGGCCGTGCTTTGGAGGTGTCACATTGCCCTGGCTCTTGCTGATTTTGTTCTTTCGAGGGCCTTTAGCCATCTGGATGGTTTTGGTCCCTGGATGTTCTTGTGGTGGTAGGTACTGGGAGAGGGGTGAACTTTGATGCTCCTGGTGAGGCAGGCCTCTACTGGATATCCTTGGGCTGCATGGTTCTGGACCTGCAGTTCTGCAGGTTAGATGGGAAGGGTAGAGAGATGTCACAAGAATGAATATCCCCCTGGGATAGTAGGCTGCTCAGGGCAGCTTGGCTTGACTCAGAGGACTCAGAGAGCAGGAAAGCTGGGTGAGGGAAAGGGAAGCCTACCTGTATGGTTCAGGAGTCTGATGGAGATAGAGGAGAGGCATCAGGAGAATGGAGGTCCCCTGGGATGGCAGGCTGCTCAGGCCCACAGGGCTCACTCAATTTCTTGTAAATGATGGAAAGAGATGAGGAAATCCATTTGAAGGAAAGTATTGTGGACTCCAGAATCTTAACAACAGCAGCAGCAACAACAACAACAACAACAACAACAACAACAACAATAACAACAACAGTGAGAAAACCCAGACAGCTTAAGGGTAAGCCTCGGAACAGTAAAGCCCAGGAGAGGCAGGATTCTGGAAAGGGAATCGTGGGGCACAGTCCCCTGCTTCTTAGGCCATCACCAGCTGTGTGAGCGTAGGCTGCCGACCTCCACTGCCTTTATTCATCCCTTTGGGCTGCCTAACAATGTAGAACAAACGACGTGGTTTGAAACAACCTGAAGGTATTGTCTCACAGCTCTGGAAGCCGGATATTAAAAATGGAAGTGCCACATGGTCCCTCTAAAGCCTGGATAAGAGGCATTGGATCCCTCTTTGCCTCCTCCTAGCTTCTGCTAGGTGTCAGTCACCCTGATGCTTCTGGGTTAAAGCCCCGGTGCTTCCATCTCCGTGGGTCTTGCATGGGGTTCTCCCTCATGCAGTTGTATGTCAGTGTTTCTTCTGTGATAAGGACGCCAGGCAGACTGACTTGAGGCCTTCTCCCAGTGGCCTCACCTTAAGCTCAATTTGTGCAAAGACCCGACTTCCAAAAGCTTAGGTATCAGGATTTAAACATATCTTTTGGTGGACATAATTCAGCCCAGAAACATCTTCCTCGTTGCATTTCCCACTCTCAGATAGGTGTGGGAGAGGGAAGGGAAGCTGTTGAATAAGTCAACACCGAGTTCCCTCAGCTGTGAGTCTGGGGTCCCCGGCATCCTCCCAGGCTCAAGCATTACTCAGCTTTGAGCATGAAACCATCCAAGAAGCTTGAGGAGGAGCAGATCCCAGGACTCTATGGATCGCACACAGTTATCGATCATTTGCAGACATTAACACAAGGAAGCAGTTACACAGTGCTCACGGTCACCTGTAATACAAGTAAGCAGTTACGTATTGTTCACCATTGCCCGCTTCGTGTTCATTTTTATTTCTTTGGAGGATTGTTGATCAAGCATTTCCAACAGTTTTTTCCCCCTTTTTTGCTTGGTAGCTTGAATATTGGAGACAGCACCTCCTGTATCCCAGGTTGGTCTCAAACTTGCTGTATGGTGGAAAGTAACATCGGATTTGCAGTGTTCTTGGCCCCATCTCCCCAAGTGCTAGGATCACTGGCAGGTGCACCATACCTTGTTTAATGTGGTGAGGACTGAACCTAACGCTTCATGGATGCAAGGCAAGCACTGTACCAATGGACTACATCTCAAGGCATCTCTATGAGGAATTCTCATCCTCCTGCCCCATAAAACTACAAAGATGGGACTTTAACATTGGAAATAAAAAGGTTTTAAACACTGGAAGCTGGGGATTGTGTCTGTGACCCCAGCCACAGCAAGTTCAAGTCCAGTCTGAGTTACAGAATGAGACCCTTTCTCAAAAGAATTTTATTTTTAAAAAAAATATCATAAGTGATGTTTTAAAACGTTGTGCAAGCCATCAGCTAGAACAAAACTCCCCTCCCTGTCTCTGTCCTTCAAGCTAAAAAAAAAAAGGCAAGATAAGAGAGGCCATTCTGTAACGCATGATGTACTTTCCAACAGCCCTACATCCCTCCTCCTGGCTCAGCTCTGGGCATCCAGAGGAGGAAAGACTTTGAAGTCCTCAGGGGACTTGCAAGCAGAAGTGTGGGAAAGGGCACCACAAATGGAGATGAAAATCTGTCTTTATTTTCTTGATGTCCTTGTGCTTCAAAGCCAGAGCTGTAAGCCATGGAATGGCAGAGTTAGGAAAGGACACCACCTCTAATGTGACATTCTGGGCTCAAAAATGCCTCTGCCTGGCCTCTATTTCTCATTGTGTGACTTCAGTTGGATACCAGGTTTGTACCCAAAGCTGGGGACTATGTGTGTTCTATGTGGCACATGTGATTAAGGAACAATAAGCAGAATCCACAGCAAGATGGAATCATCTCCAGAATTCAAAAGGACTGTTTCCCTAACTCTCAGTAAGGATTTAGGTGAACCGTGATTTTATTATAATGCCCTTGGTGCTGGAACGCTAACTCAGTGGTTAAGACTACACCCTATGCAAACATGAAGACTAGAGCTTGGATACCAGCTCCCGTGTAACAGGCTGGGTGCTGTACACATACCTATAAATCTGCCTGTCAGCAGGGAAGAGGGAAAATTATTGCTAAGGATTCCTAGGTCAATGAGAAACTGTGACCTCCAGGTTTAGAGAGAGACCCTAACTCAAAAGTAATAGGGAGAGGATTATCAAAGAGAACAGCTGAGGTCCCCTTAGGGTTTCTATGCACCTATGTGTAACACACACACACACACACACACACACACACACACACACACAGACACACACACACGAAAACACACACACACACAAACACACATACACACACACGCACGCACGCACTCACACACACACATCTTTTTTAATGTTGAAAGATTGTCCTTATGGAAAACTGTCATTTGCCACCAACACCAGGCCACTAGGAACTCCTACAGCTGCTGTTCCTTCTTTGCAGTGGGAACTATGGGTCTGCAGGCTTTTCTATCATGGCTTCTTACTCACAAGGCCTCTGTCTTAGCTGATGAAAATTGTGTTGTACTGGATAGGACTCCAGAGGCAATGTCCTTTAGCTTTATAGCAGCTGCATTTTTTTTTATGGCCACCTGTGAGTTTACAAGTGATTTCAACAGCTAATCCACACATTCCAACTCCCCCCTTTTAAGTGCATATGGCTGTTCCTCAAAATGGGATAGAAATCATGCAAGGGAAACACACAGAGTGTGCATCTCAAGCACTCAGCCACCATGATGGTGGCAACACACTGCATGGTGAAGAACCAATGTGACGAGGCGTGCAGCAAACAGTCACAGTTCCCTCTGGTCACATGCAAAAGTCAGTCATAGCTCCCTCTCATCATGTGGTATGCGTCTCTGAAGGTGCGGTCTTCAACTATGAGTTTGTTTGGATTCCATGTGGTCATGTTGCAGGCATTGGAATCTTCTCATCAAGTTACAGAACTACGATATTGAAAGCTTTAATATACCCTTCCATTATGGACACTTGTTTCATTGATCTTGCATGTGTTGTTATGTTGTTATGTTGTTGTGTGACAACATAAAACGGAGTGATTTGAATCAGCACTCATTGAGAAACTCCTGATTCTTGCTATCAGCTGTTCGTCCTGAGGTCAGCTTGGTCATTCTTCTGTAGGTCATACCTGGGCTCAGTTGGGTAGCTTCAGACAGCGGGTGGGTCAGCCGGAAGCAGGTTGATCTTGGACGCTTCATCCACATGCCTGGTAGTTAGTTGACCTACAGTGTAGAGAAAGCATCTGCGTCATCTTGTAGGTGATGTCAGGCGTTTCACTGGCTGCTGGGTTCTAGAAACTAAAAAGATGGCAACTCCCAATGTGCGCACTTTTCCGAGGTCACTGTTTGTGCCGTGTTTGCTAAAGCAAAGCATGTGAAGAAACTCACATGCTATGATAGTCTCTGGGTGAGAGGGTGACAATCTATTAATAAATTGAAGCATATATATCTTATTTCTTTGCTTTTGGACAAGGCATGTTCATTGTAGCCTGCGTTAGCTCTGAACTGAATCTCCTACCTCAGTCCCTCAAGTACTGGAATTAGAGGCACACATCATTGTGCCACATTTTTACAATGTAGGAATGAGGACCCCATTCTACTAGCTTCATCTAGGAGCTCCTAATACTGAGTCTTGCCTGAAAAGGAGGACATGGGAATAGGTTATGCGCATGGCACCTATATATAAAGACCTTCTTTTGGGAAATGAGAATTTACCCTGAGAATGGAGTCAGCAGATTGCCCAAGGATGCAGTCAGTGATAAGCGTAGCATTTATCTTTCAGTGTAGCCCTTCCCTGTCCCACAAAGAGGTCAACCCAAGAAGAGGCTACAATATGAAGAGCACAATGGGCTTTCAGTAAAGTATCTAGGGAGGATAGATTTAGAGGACAAAGGGAATGTTCATTATGCATGTACATAAATTTAAGGCATAATTCAAACTAGGAATGAAACATTTTGCTTTTATTTATTTATTCGTATGCATGTTTTGCCTGTGTGTGTGTGTGTGTGTGTGTGTGTGTGTGTGTGTGTGTGTGTGTGTGTTTATGCACCACTTGGATGTGTGATTCCTGCAGAGGACAGAAGAAGGTATCAGATCCTAAGGAACTGGAGTCACAGACAGTTGTGAGCCATCATGTGGGAGCTGGTAAGTGAACCTGTGTAAGAGCAGTCAGTGCTCTGAACTGCTGAGCCATCTCCCTAGACCCTGAAAGTGTCTTCCCTGCTGTCTTTCCTGCATTGCTGTGTTCGCAGTTTACCACACATGAGAATGACTAAATGTTACTTTTTCTCTGCCTACAAGAAAGAAGCCAGTGTGTCCTGTGCTCTTTGCCTCAGATTTGAAATAAATTCTGTTAATTCATCCTGGTTTAGTGAAAGAATAGACTTTATTGAGGGAAAAGAAAACCATATGGAAGATCACACAGGTAGGGAATGGGTTCTTACTTTCTGTGGTCCCACGAAGAGACCAGAGCGGTTTTGCAGGATGCATAGCATGGGCCCGAATTCCAGTACAAGACTGGAACCCCAGAGAAAGTAGACTGGAGCAGCTGCCTTAGCAACAGAGTTTATGTAGGGATCTTAGTCCAGAAAGCCTGGATTTGAGGTCCATTTGTTTATAGAAGTTGCTGAAGAGCTGAGCATTTAACTTCTGTAGGCCTTGGAGACTGTGGGGTGGCACAGTCTCCCTATAGCAAGGGATCCTGGACTTGGGTATAGCTTTTTTTCTGCTGAGAGGTTCCTCGTTCCATTTGCTCATTTCCTTGGTGGACTTTTAGGGTCATTTTCAGACCGTGTACCACACTGTACTGAGCTACAGTTGAGAATCATGAGACTTGATGTGTGACTCTGGAAGAGTCGCATCTCCTCCCTGGCCCTAGTTGCAGGTTCTACTCCTTACTCAACGAGTTCTTAGGGAACCAAGTAAGCACAGCCAACAGCCAAGCAATGAAAAGTGGAGGCAAGGCAGCCAGCAATGCTCTCAGCCCTCCACTTTTCCTGTGAAAAGGGACATCACAGCCAATGAATGTTGGTAATTTGCCCAAACTGTACCAACCAAACTACATCTTCACAACCAATATAAGTTCAGGCCATTCTTTCAAACCTTTGGATCCTAGAACTGAGAATAATGAAAAGGGTTGGGGATTTAGCTCAGTGGTAGAGTGCTTGCCTAGCAAGCGCAAGGCCCTGGGTTCGGTCCCCAGCTCCGAAAAAAAGAAAAAAGAAAAAGAGAAAAAAAAAAGAGAGAGAGAATTATGAAAAACAAATGCTTATGATACTGATTCCAGTGTGATGGAATTTTTTTTCTCTTACATTTCATGTCATCGGAAAGGTGGAATATAGTCCACCGTATGAGGAAGAAAGTTTAGCCAAAAACATAAAGCAAGATCCAAGGTCAAGACATCAAGGATAGATATGGTGATCCTGCTGGTCAAAACACCAACAAGCCACACTCTTAAACTCCTTGCTAATCAACACTGCATCCTGTCCAGCTTTCAAAAGCTTAGGATATAGGCCTTAGTCTAGTTGATACAGACAGAGAGGGGGGGAAGGAAAGGGGAGGGGGAGGGGGGAGGAGGGAGGGGAAGAGGATGGGAGAGGGAGGGAAGGAGGGGGAGAGAGAGAGAGAGAGAGAGGGAGGGGAGAGGAGGGAGGGGAAGAGGATAGGGGGAGGGGGAGGGAGAGAAGAAGGGAGGGAGGGAGAGAGAGAGAGAGAGAGAGAGAGAGAGAGAGAGAGAGAGAGAGAGAGAGAGAGAGAGATTGATTCTGTGGAAAAAAGAAATGAGAACTTTACAGAGAGGGTGGTTGGGTTTGGGATGGGGGTGGGGCCGCTTCTGGGGATGGCTTCCTTAGCAAAAAGGATGACGAGAAATGTGCCACTTCTGACAGGCTGCATGAAGACATGGTCCTAGGCTGGCGGCCCCTTCTTGCAACCTAGGAAGTGCCTGCTGATTAAAAAGAAAATCAACTTGTATTGTTGATGTCACAGAAACACTAAGACCTGAGTCCGGGCTTGGTGTTATGTGAAGCAATTGTTATTGCTTAAGTCAGCTCAGTTTCTCTGACTCGAAGTCGAGTGCATTACTAAGAGCTGCACTAGCTAAAACCCGTTTTCTTATTTTCTTTTTAACCAGAACATGTGGGTTTAAACACCCTACTCTAGTTAAATAAAGGCTTTGTTGTTTTTCTTTTTAATACAACTTTTAGCAATATATGGTGAGCAACAGAAAAATACCAAACACGGATTTCTCTGGAACAG